>NW_007247686.1:6944-81991 GCF_000164805.1 Carlito syrichta | reverse complement strand
AATAACAATCAAGGAAATTGACCATGTAATAAGAAAACTACCTACAAAAAAAGCCCTGGATCAGATGGCTTTCTAGCAGAATTCTACAAGACATTAAGGAGGAGGTTATTCCAATCCTACTGAAGGTATTCCAGGCAATTGAAAAAGATGGAACGCTCCCCAAATCATTTTACGATGCCAACATCACATTGATACCCAAGCAAGGTAAAGATCCAGCAAAGAAAGAGAACTACAGGCCAATATCTTTGATGAACATAGATGCTAAAATTCTCAACAAGATCCTACCAAACTGGATTCAGCAATACATCTCAAAAATCATCCATCATGACCAAGTAGGCTTCATTCCTGGGATGCAAGGCTGGTTCAACATTCGTAAAACCATAAATGTTATTAAATACATCAACAGATGTCAAAACAAAAACCACATGATTATATCATTAGATGCAAAAAAAGCTTTTGATAAAATCCAGCACCCCTTCTTGATAAAAACCCTTGAGCATCTAGGCATACGGGGAACATACTTCAAAATAGTAAAAGCCATCTACGAGAAACCCACAGCCAGCATACTCCTAAATGGACAAAAATTAGAACCATTTCCCCTGAAAACTGGAACAAGACAAGGATGCCCACTCTCACCCCTCCTGTTCAACATAGTATTGGAAGTCCTGGCTTGAACAATCAGAGAAGAGAAGGCAATCAGGGGTATACAAATAGGAAAAGAGGAAGTCAAGTTATCTCTCTTTGCAGACGACATGATTGTATACCTTGAAAACCCGAGAGAATCTGTTACAAACCTCCTTACACTGATAAAGACCTGTGGCAAAGTCTCAGGATACAAAATAAATGTACAAAGGACAATCGCATTTCTCTACACCAATAATAAACAAACAGAAACCCAAATAAAAACACAATTCCATTCACAATAGCCACACACACAAAAAAAAATGAAATACCTTGGCATCTTCCTGACCAGAGACGTGAAAGACCTTTACAAGGAAAACTACAAAACACTGCTCAAAGAAATCAAAGTTGACACAAACAAATGGAAAAATATCCCATGCTCATGGATCGGAAGAATCAACATTGTGAAAATGTCCGTCTTACCTAAGGCAATCTACGTTGGTGGGAGTGTAAACTAGTTCAGCCTCTTGAAAAACAGTGTGGTGATTCTTAAAAGTTCTAAAAATCGACCTTCCATATGACCCTGCAATCCCCCTACTGGGAATATATCCTGAAGAACTCAAATCACTCTATAAAAAAGATACCTGCACACGCATGTTTATCGCAGCATTGTTCACAATAGCAAGAACCTGGAAATAGCCATGCTGCCCGTCAAAAGAAGACTGGATTAAAAATGTGGTACATATACACGATGGAATACTACGCAACCATAAAAAAGAACAAAATCATGAATTTCACAGCAACCTGGATGGAACTAGAGTCTATAATACTGAGTGACCTCTCACAGAAACAAAGAACCGAGTATCACATGTTCTCACTCATATAATGAACCTTAAACATCCAATGCAATACTATACGAAAATGACTTACCGTACTGGGAACCTATGGTGGGGGGGAAGGGAGATGGGATTAACAGTAGCAAATATCTGTCTGGGAACGGGGAAACACCCCATATCAACAGGGTGCCTGAATGAAACGTAATTGTATACCTAACCCTTAACTGTACCCCACAACTTCACAATAAAAAAAAGAAAAATGGTAATAAAGGATATTATTAAAAGAATTAACAAAATTTTGAATACAAATCATGGTTTATCAGGGGTTCACAAACTGCAGTGTGTAGGCCAAACCCACACATTGATTTCATATGACTTATGATTTAAGAATGATTTTTATATCTTAAAACATTGTAAAAGTAACAAAAATCAATATGCAGCAGAAACCATCTGAGACCCTCAGGATCTACAATATTTATTATCTGGTTTAGTTTGCTACCTTCTGGATGAGCATATGGTAAAAGTCATGTCTTTATCAACTTGGAAATTTTCCTTTCAATCTTTTTTTCTTTCTTGTCAAAAAACTAATGAATAAGAAAATGGAGCAATGTGGGCAACTGTTCGTATACTCTCTCTGTGTTTGTCCGCTATAAATCAGGACAATTTCTGCATTCTATGTTTTATTTGCTAGTGCAGACCATATTTAAGTTGACTAATTTTTTCAGAAACTTATCAAATCTCCAATCATGGCTGGCATAACTGTGCAACTATAGAACTTCTCCATTTCATCTGGTACTTGTGTTTTCGCAAGTGCCATTATACATTATGCTTCTCCCAAAAGAAACATTGATGAAATGTGTCCAATGTAATTAAAAATGGATTCATAATGGAAATGCCAATTCAACGAACATAACTAATAATACTGTGAGTTCATATAATTACTTTTTAAATGGTCTAAAGATCTGATAGGAAAAAAAGAGACTTCACTATCATATTTCACTGTTTCATAAATTTGCGTCTCCAGAATATTCATAAGCAATTCTAAAGGGAGGAAAGAGTTGAAGGAAGATAAATAATGTCAAAATGATCTAGAGAAATCAGTATGTTACCTTCCCAGAGTTAGTCGGGAATCCTTTGTTCTCTTTCCCTACATCTTAGCAAAAATGTACTTAGCACATTGTGTGTTGAGCACTGTGGCAGATCAAGGATATGACAGCTAACATGACACAGACCTTACCACTGAGGTAATCAAATGTGCTAGGGAAGGGGCATCTTAGATCACTGAAATGCCGTCTAAGGGAAATGGAAGTTGTACATATAAACCTTATTGCTTAGGGCTTTCAGAAGTCTTCTCCAAAGAATGAAAATTTCATGTGGTTACTAAAGAAGAATAGAGATTACGAGGATAATCTTGTTGAGTGAAGGAGGAATATACCTATGGGAAAAAGATTAAGCAACATGAGTAGAATTTAAAATATTGGAAAATCAGAGAAGTTATTACAGACACTTAAAAATGAAGCTGACTCCATTCAAGGCTAAATGTCAAGTGACAGAAAAGAAAAAAATTATCTTGGGTGTTTCTTATACGTTTTTCTTATAGGTTTCCAGAAGAAAATCTTGGGTTCAGAGAGAGCATTTCGGACAAATAAATGCAGGAGGAAAATCTGAAACAAAAAAGAGATAATGAAGGTAGGAAAGTAGAGAAGGAGAGAAGAAGGAAAGAGGAAGGAAGGGAGGGAGGGAGGGAGGGAAGCTGAAAGATAGGATCCAACTGAATGTAGGTCAGCAAAAGTCCACACCATTACTACCAGGAGGAGGAGGTCAAGGGCAGACCCTACACAGATTAAATAAGAATAAGCTGTATTGATTTCCTTGAAATTTTAGTTTGTATCTGAGACATGATTTTGAGATTTTAGGGCTTCAGAAACCCACCAAATCTTTCTAGAGATGCTGATTCACATAAAATAATGTATGGGACCCAAAGGAAACTGCAAATGTGTTAAAGGTGAAGAGAATGATCACTTACTCTCTGTTTTTACACTCTTCTTCCTTCGGTGAATAATAGAAACACTATTTTTTTGAAGGATCGCTTCTGTGTGATTTGGGTGAGCTCAGTTAACTTCTAGCTATAATAGATTCTCCATGTGACCAATGCCTGTATAACTGTAACCTTAAGTCCGCAGGTTTTAGTGATTAATTTTAATGTGAACCAATTCTAATTTGAACTGTATGAACTCTTTTTTATTGACTCAACTCAGGATTATGAAAATACAGACTTGCATATTCCTGCAGTCACCTCTGGTAACAAACCACCTGAGAAAGAAGTAAGATTAAGTCCTGATACCATAACTTGTGTATCTGGGTCTGCTAGTGATGGATTTT
The DNA here is from genome assembly GCF_000164805.1 of Carlito syrichta. Classification (NCBI taxonomy): domain Eukaryota; kingdom Metazoa; phylum Chordata; class Mammalia; order Primates; family Tarsiidae; genus Carlito; species Carlito syrichta. The sequence continues at coordinate 78,152 of NW_007247686.1, read as the reverse complement.
CTCAATTATTGTTTTTCTAGAAATGTCTTTAGCCCCCATTTTTGAAAGATATTTTTACTGGACTTAGAATTTCAGCAGTTAATTTTTATTGATATTATTGTTTATTTTCTTTCAGGTAGTTAAAAATGTCATTTCAAGCCGGGCTCGGTGGTTCAGCCTGTAATCCCGCGCCTTTGGGAGGCTGAGTTGAGTGGATCGCCTGAGCCCGCAGGTTCGTGACCCGCCTGGGCAGCGAGACCTCAACTTTATAATAAACCAAAAAATCAACCGGCTGTGGTAGCACATGCCTGTAATTCCGGCTACTCGGAAGGCTGAGGCGGAAGGATCTCCGGAGCCCAGCAGGTCGAGGCTGCGGTGGCCGGGAGCGGCCACTGCACTCCAGTCTGGGCGACAGAGTGAGACTCCAACTCAAAAAAAAAAAAAGTCATTTCATTATTGTTTCCATTTTTTTGGTTAAACAGAAACTTACTATTTTTTGTTGTGAATACATTGAAGCTAATGTCTTCATTTTTTTTTTTCACTTTGAATATAATGTGCCTAGTTGTGGTTTCCTTGCTTTTAATCAGATTGGGATTTGCTGAGCTTCTTAAGGCTGTGGGCTGATTTTTTAAAAATCAATTTTACAACTTTCTCAATCATTTGATTTCAAGTATTACTTGTATCTCATTCTTATCTTCCTCCTCTGCAAGTCCATTACATGTTTGTTGTACATTTTCCATATACTGCTCATGCCCTTTTCTCTATTTAAAAAAATCTCTCTCTATCTCTATCTCTATGCTTCAGTCTTACTTTTTTTCTTAACTAATTCCTGATTCATTAATAATATCAGTAATCATATTTTTCAGTTTTGGAATATTCATTTTTTTTTAAAAAAATTGAGAACAGTTATCTGGTGAAACTCTTCATCTTGACACTCCTTTTCTTGCACAAGGAAATAATAATTATTTTCAAGTCTAAACTTGATATCTCAAATATCTAGGTTACCTTTAGGCTTGTTTTTATTTTTTTGTCTTTTTCATTTGTCTTGTTATTTCTGGTAATTTTTGATTAAATATTTGCAGAAAAAAATTGTAGAGTCTCTGGATGATGTTATATTTCTGCAGAAATTTATGTATCCTCTCCTTTGGATGTTAGCTAGAGTTGGGCATATGCACTTTATACAGTCTGGGAGAACATTTCTTTAAAGATCCATCTTCCTGCCGGGCTCGGTGGCTCAGCCTGTAATTCCGCGCCTTTGGGAGGCTAAGGTGAATAGATTGCCTGAGCCTACGGGTTCGAGACCCGCCTGGGCAACGAGACCTCATCTCTACAATAAATCAAAAAATAGCCGCGCGTGGTAGCGCGCGCCTGTAATTCCGGCTACTTGGAAGGCTGAGGCGGAAGGATCGCCGGAGCCCAGCAGGCGAGGCTGCGGTGGCCGGGAGTGGCCACTGCACTCCAGTCTGGGCAACGAAGTGACTCCAACTCGAAAAAAAAAAAAAAAAGAAAAAAGATCCATCTTCCTGTGGGGTAGACCTCCAGGGATCCCACCGGAGAGTCTAGAGTGCTTATTTTGACCCCCCTTTCTTAGTGGTTTCTGAACTCCAATTTCTGTTACTCAGTACCATTGAGAAAAGTTTGCTCTGTTTTATATACACAGGATTCTTATTCCTAAAAGGCAAAAATTTTTTGGTACTTAGTGACTGCTTTTTTCTTTACAAGCAGCACACACTTTGTAACTCACTGTTGAACTGACCACTCTATATTGTTTGCACCCAACTAGCTTAATTCATTTTCATCACCTGCATGGTCCCTTTTATGACCATTTGAAATCTATCTCCTGAAAGCAAGGAGGACAATAGAGTATTCTGTGTTCTTTAGAATGAACAGAGCAAGAAGCCTCTATGTCAATAAAACAGGTTTGTGTTAGGCAGAAAGTAAAGTATAGCTTAAGAGTTGGCAAAATGCCTCAACAGAAGACCTCCTGAGTTTGGCCCTCCTCTCAGGATTCTTGATCTCTTTCATGCTACCAACCTTGGCAGTCTCAAACTTCAATTTTGTCTCCATAGTCCTATGAAATTTCCAAAATATTCTGCTGACTTTTCTACCTTTTTACAGTTGCCTCTTGCCTTTGGGCTTCTGAGCCTCTACTTTTCTGCCAGAAAAGGGCAAATTTCTTCAGCAGAATAGTGGTATTCAGAATGTACAACTCATCTCAATGAGTTTCCCTTTTCTGAAATGTTAACCTTGCAAATCCTAGTCTCGATGTCATTTTTACTATCTTTAAACAGGTGTGTGTGTGTGTGTGTGTGTGTGTGTGTGTGTGTGTGTGTGTGTGTATAAGCATGCACATATGTGTGATTTGACTTTTTAGCTGCTGTCAATGAGAAATGCTTCTGTATCATAGCTTGAAGCAGAATAATTTTTACCTACATTTTTCTTAGACATGGGTACATTGCACATAAAAGTTTAGATTTTTTTCTCTTGAAAAATAACAAATGATAGCAACACATGATACTTCTTTCAACCAAACATGCATTTTCTAAGACACAATCTTTACCACTTCTTATCATCTTACCCTTCTATTCAGCATCTCACTTTCATCATCTGCACACCCCTCTGTAAGCATTTTATTTTGCATTTCTCCAAGTGATTTAGGAGAATAGTGTGTTCTCTGTTCTTCAAGCTTCAGTGGAGGAAAGGAACTTCAGTGGCAATAAAATGAATTTTTGTTAGGCATAAAGTATTTCTCCATTATTGGCACTGTCCAATATAGGCAAGGCATTTCTAGAATATATTACAAATAGACTCCATAGTCCATCCATTAAGTGTACATGGGACTATGTTAGTAATTTAGAATGATTGAAAATTAGGCTAATTAGGAGGACTTGATGACTATAGTTTCATTAACACAATGATTTTAAAATGTAAAAGGTAAGCTTTGGTTTTATCAGAATAATGAATACAACAAATGAATAAAGAAAGAAATAAGATAATTTTGGACAATCTTAAGTATTTATGGTAAGCAGAATAATGACTCTCAAAGATACCCAAATCCTAATGACAAGGATCTGTGAATATATTGCTTTACATGACAAAGGGAAATTTGCAGATGTCACTAGGGTTTAGAACTTTAAAATGGGTAGATTATTCTGCATTACTGAATTTGATATGAGTCTCTAAAAGCCGGAGAATCTTTCCTGTCTGCAGTCAGAGAGCGATATAACTACAGATGGATCAGAGAGGTGCGACACTATTGGCTTTAACATAGAGGAAAACAATAGGAACCAAGGACACTGGATGGCTTTGAGAAACTGGAAAAGGGAAGAAAATTGGTTCCTCCTCAAAGCCCCTAGGAAGAAATGAAACCTTGCTGACACCTTGATCTTAGCCCAGTAAGACACCTGGAGTTCTGATCTACAGGGTAATAAGATAATCTATTTATGTCACCTTAAGCTACTAAGTTTGTGGTAATTTATTACAGCACCAATAGAAAACTGATAGAATATTATAAAAAATATGTTAGTGATTATGAAAATGGTGGTGTTGGTAAGGTCGGTCACCAGCTAGGGAGATGATAGAAAATTTTCCAATAAGGAAACATGATGGATAAGTCAGGGGACAGTATACTTAGTCATTTGAGGACTAGAAAGACTATCAGCATAACTGGAAGCTAATTAAAGAGTGAGATGTATTTGTTGGAGCAGGGGGCACAGAGGTCAGAGGACAGTGTTGGAGACGACATAAGGAAAGCAAGCAGGTACCAGATCATGTAGGACGTTGTAGGGCCTGATAAAGTGTTTGAATTTTGTTCTCATTTTGTTTAAAAAATTTTTAGCAGGATGATCCAACTTTATTTGCCTTCTTGACCCTATTCCCAGTGAATGTGGTTCATTAGGTTTATGAAGGGCTCTGAAGACCTGCATTTGTGTAAGCATCCCAACTAATTCAGATGCAGGTGGTCTTTGGATTACTTTGTGACAAGCACTGCTTCAATTTTTCTGTACCTCTTTTGTTTTGTGTCCCCCCACCCCCCCACACACAATCTGGCTCATATGCCTGTATTTCCTGTTCCTCCTCTACATGCTTTTTCTTCCTTGTAGACATTTTCCAAAATATGCCATCATTAGACCACCAAACCTTTTTTAGTTTTCTCCTATGTTTCTCATGAAGCCTAACCTAACTCAGGGCACACACACAAAAAAGGCATCTCAGTACATCTCAGTTTATTTCATTGTATTTAACAATGTTGTATGATATTATAATTCTAGGTCACCACTCTTCCAGATTGAACACATATATATTCTTAGTACGCAGTTTTAATGGTGCTTATACTGGAAAAATTCTACTGTTTCTATCGCTCTCACTACACCCCTTATGACTATGCTGCTTTTTTTTTTTTTTAAAGAAAATCGCTCCTGATAAAGTGAATAGGCTGTTAGCTTTTTCACTACCAAGCCTGTTCACTTTATAGGCTGAAGAAGCAATAGATTGTTTCTTTTGTTGGGAGGTAGGATGTGAGGAATATAAAAGTGGAGAGGTTGGACTGGAGAAAAGATACATCTCTAAAATAGCCTAAAACTATAAATTGGATTTAGGAAAATAGACCATGATTTGGAACACCGGGGAATCTGGAGATGCCTTTTTAAACTACCACAGTATTAGCCTTTTCTTCTGTGTAAACAGCCATCCACCTGATTTGACCTTCTTGCTTCTTTACAAATAACCCCACAGAGCTCTCAGTCACATATACTTACCAAAGCAATTCTTCATCCCTCTTCATAACCACCCAACACAAGTAGGGAACATGGAGAGGAGTCTCTTATATTAAAGTGATAGCCAACTTTATCTGTCTTAACTTACACTCTCTGGTATGATTGCAAAGCAGCAATATTTTTTAAATTGGTACTCTTTCTTGCCTCATAATTGTGTTTATTTATGGGTCTGATGACTGCCAGACAGACTTCCTGTTTAAAGGCACCTCTATTTCAGGTGTTTCAAAATTATCTTTGATCTTATGCAGAACTCAGCAGCTGTATGTGGAATGATTTACTGACTTCTCATCTAATTTTTCTTTCATCTATATTGGGTTGGGAATCTGACTTACATGTTTTTTAGAGGAATTACCTTTTAATGACAGCATTCAATTAATGCGGATGAATGTTCTTACGTAATCGTCCTGAAGATGTGTCTGCAAGAAGAAGTACTAAGATAATTATCTACATAATCCTGACTCCTGGATCCCTCTGTCTGTTGTAATGGTGTAACCTAAATGTCCTCCTCTGCTCATGGTGGCAGCTGTGCTCTCACACTCTGTTCAGAATCCATTAGTGTATCTCTTCACAAAGCTAGCCATCAATTCCTGTTCCTGAATACATGATGAACATCAGAATAGGAAGGAAACCAATCCCAAACAATATCAAAATTGCAGTTAGTTTATGCTTTCTGCTTTCTAATTCATACTCTTTGCTACAGTTACCTCTCAAAAATATAGATCTGTTGACATTTCCAGTCTCAAAATCTTCAATGGTTTCCCCTCACATGCTGAAGAAAACACGAATTTGTTATCTTTGAATAGAGTGACTGCTTAATTCATGATTTAAACCGGGACATTTTGAAAGTAAAAGGAATGCTATGAATGACAATGCCTGGGCAACAGAATCAAACTCCATACTGCCCTGGGCAAGTAAGGACAAAGCTATCTTCAAACTCACTCTTCATCTCTCTCAGTCACTCTGCTCCAATCACACTGCCTTCTTCAGATCCTTAAAAGTGCTAAGTGTCCCCACCTAAAGGCCTTTGCACAAACTACATGTGTTTCCTACACAGAATGCTTCAATTTGCACCTGACATGGCTGGCTCCACATCCATTAGGTATCAGTTTAAAAACCCCTGACCTTCACTCTTATGACCACATCGCTCTCTTATGCTCTATTACTGGATGAAGTTTTTTCTGCTAGCAATTATTCCAGTCATGAGCTCTGATGTTTGCTTGTCTGCTAACTTCTCAGTCAACCAGTTCTAATACTTAGTTCATATGGAAGGCACACATCTCCACATCTCCTGTTGTTACTTTTTTAGCATTTCAGAAACACAGTGAGACTGACTCTTCTTGTCTCATTTCCAAACTCCCAGAGGTGTACCTTATGGCCTCACCTGATCTACGTGGATGTGGTCAAGTATGGCTAGAGAATTGTCAAAGCATCCATGCCAAGAGTCCACATTTTTGGATGGAGATAGTTAAAGGGGCATTGGTAAAGGCATGTGCTCCAAAAGGTGATTAAACACATCTCCAGATGGTTTCCTTCTTTCTTTCTTTCTTTCTTTCTTTCTTTCTTTCTTTCTTTCTTTCTTTCTTTCTTTCTTTCTTTCTTTCTTTCTTTCTTTCTTTCTTTCTTTCTTTCTTTTCTGAGTCTTACCTCATCACCCAGGCTGGAGTGCTGTGGCACTCTCACAGCCGCTGTAGCCTCGACCTGCTGGGCAGGTGATCCTTTTTCTCAGCCTTCCACAAGAACCACAGGCATGCACTACCATGACCGTCTAATTTCTTGATTTTTTGTAGAGACGAGATCTCACCATGTTGCTCAGGCTGGTCTCGAACCCCTGAGTTCAGGCAATCCTCTTACCTCAGTCTCCCAAAATGCTGGGATTACAGGTGTGACTCACCTTACCCAGTGGTTTTCTTTCTTCTCTTATGTCTATAGTTTCCCAGGGCAGAATTCTAGTGCTGTGCTCCCAATTTTTGTTTGCTCTTTTAATTTCTGGCTTTATCTAGTTACATATTACAGTCAATTCTTTTGAATAAACCAATTTGGAACTGTTTTCTCACTGATTTGTTCAGTTTTACTGAATTGAGTGATTGTTTTTGGCATCATGTAGACAACAAACTCTGATTCAAAGCTGATGAATCATTATTTGATCAAAACATGTGCACCGTACCAATATTCTGAACTTGACCCTTACCATTAGACCAAGGGGTTTATTTTGACATTAGCCATCTTTTTGTGGAAATTGTAGGCTTTCCTCTTTGCTGATCATATGTGATTTGGTAACCCAATAAAACAGTTTTCTTTCCTTTGGCACAAAAAGCTAATTAAACATGTACTTTCTGCTCAGAGTTAGGAGACTCAGCTTCTCAGTTGAGTCTTGCCAATTGTTGTGTGGTAGTGGGACAGTCATTTTGTATATCAAATTGACCCACTCTCGTCTTTAAAAGAGGAGATTAAAATTATGTTTAAACTGCCTTTTTAAAATTTAGTTTCATTTGTTATTTTTAAAATTTTATTTTAAAGATGTGGGGTACAGTTCAGGGTTAGGTATGCAAATGGTCATTGTTAAGTTGCCTTTCAACCCTAAAGTTCTGAAATGCTGTGACTGCCTGAGAAGGGATCATTTTATCCTTTGGCTAGCAATTAGTTTTGGAAAAGTCTCTTGATAAAATACTTTACTTCTGGCATAAATTATTTAGTGGAAGTTTGTGTGCGTGGGTGGGGGGAGTTATCATATTTTAAAGAATTAAACACTATAAAAGAAGTGACCTAAGTCCTGAGATAAATGAGTCTTTCGGAATCTGTTTCCTCTATAATAGTGGAATTTGTTGACATTTTGCTGCGTTTTCTCTGGAGGTAAAAACAAAGAAATAATGTGGCCAAAATTGTTGCTGACCTGATTCTTATTTAGAAAACTCCATTAGAGTATGGGTCCAAGACACAGGTTAAAGTAAAAGTCACTATTTTTTACAGCATATTAGTGGGAATGATGTAGAGAAAGCTTTCTAGTCTATAAATGTGCCACTTATGGTCATGCAACATGTGACTCAGTACAGAATAAGGGAAGTTGAAACAGCATTGAATGACAGAGGCCAGAAACTGCTCACGATGCAATCTCAAGGAGAGTGAGGGATGCTCTGACCCACTTCCTTCCCCACTTGGCATTTCCAGTAATGGGAATGAGGATGCTTTGCCAGTTGCAAAGCGACTTTCCTATAACCTCTCAAAGAGGGTTCACAGCATCTTCTCACCACACATTAATGACATGAACAATATCGCTCCTGGCATAGTCCCTCCCATGAGGGAGGTGACCACACAGTGCTTCTCTTTAGAAGACTTCTGACAGCACTTAGAAATTCATGAACATTTAATAAATATGTCTTGGTTGAAATGATAGTTATTAGGACATCCGCTGGCAGCTCAGTTCACAGATTTCTGTGCCTATAAATCTTCTGGGTGTTCTTTAAGTGCCGTTTTGGTTGGCTTCAGTTTTCAATTATCTCCACTAATGGAAGGGAGTGGTTAATTCAAGATAGCAGATTTTTCAAGAAGTATGTTGGAATTGGTGCAAGTTTTGATACTGAGATTTTAACAAGGGTGAGCCTTATATTTTATTAATTCAGATCAAGACTCACCATCCATAAAAAGAGAAGCTGTGAAAACTAGGCTCTTTCCCATTAAAGTCTCCCCACTCAGATCTATTTTATCTTTTAAATCCATTGCTAGGATAGAGAGAATCACATCATAAAGAAGCCAAGTACTAACCTAAAGCATGATTGGCCAATTTCTACCATAGTCTTTGTACCTTCCTACTCCCATTCAATGTAATGCACACTTACTAAGTACTTACTGAATATGAGCTGACAGTTCAGTGGAGGACACATGCACCCAAAGAAATAATTATATGCATTTTGACAGAAGTGAGAAGCAGAAATGAGGGTGCAAGGTAGGAAGGTCCAGGAAAGTTATAGAGAAAACATAACACTTGAGCTGAGTTTGAAAGCTCAGTAGAAATCTTCCAGGTAAACAAGGGAAATGGAGGTGGGTTTCTAAGATGAGGGAACACTGTTGGCACAGCCGTAGAGGTATGCAATTCAATGACTGGTTAAAGAATAGAGAATAAATGGATGTGAATTAAAACAAGTACTGTGATTGGACTGAATAATGCAGAAAATTTCTAAGTGGTTGAATAAACCTCAATTGATTCTGCCTTTTCTTCTGGCCCTAGACTTAACCAAGGACTAAAGGTCTGTGCACGCTAGGAATTTTGCTGTTTGTAAGAGAGAATGTCTGCATACATTACCATCCTTTGCTAAATATAAAGCTCTGTGATGAGTGCTATAGAGGATTTTGCTTCAACAACTTACTGGGTCTATAATTCTGCGGGAGTTACTTACCTTCTTTAAGTTCCTGTTTCCTCATCTGTAAAACGGGACCAATCATACCAACCTCATGGAATTATTATGAGAGTAAGGAGCGTTACATATATCCATAGGACAATAGACTCAAACAGTCCTCAGTGAGTGGTCACTTTTATTTCTTACTATTTTATATTATTTACACAATTTTAATTTTATACCTAGTACAAGACCTCTTCATGAGGAACTTACAGACTAGTTCAAGAGAGAAAACATAAGAGCAAAGGAGAGAGCTAATAACTCAAGGCAACAGATGGTGTGTGCCACTGAGACCTACACATATTAACTGCTACAGATATATTCTGAAACTGAGAGGCTCAGGACTCCAGGGACTCAGGACTCCAGGAGGACATTCATGGAGGCAAAGACAAAGCTGAAAATCTGCAAAGCAGATGTTCAAGGAGGTTTTCCCTTTTTGAAAAGAAATAATGTTATTTCCCCATTTCAGGCCTTCAAGTTGTGATCATCTTATTCATTTGAGAGGAGCTGCTGTTGCCACGTTACACAGCATGATTATATCTCCTTCCCATACACATACAAATCTAGTTTATTTTATTTTTTAACATTTATTTTTTGAGTTGGAGTCTCACTTTGTCGCCCAGGCTGGAGTGCAGTGGCACACTCCCAGCCACCGCAGCCTCAACTTCCTGGCCTCAGGTGATCCTTCCACCTCCTGAGCCTTCCAAGCAACTGAACCTACAGGTGCATGCTACCACGACCAGTTAATTTTTGATTTGTTGTAGAGATGAGGTCTCACCGAGTTGCCCAAGCAGGTCTCGAACCTGCAAGCTCAGGCAATCTTCTTGCCTCAGCCTCCCAAAGTGCTGGGATTATACGCTTGAGCCACCGTGCCCGGCCTATTTTTTATTTATTTTTGATGTGGAGTACAACTCAGGGTTAGGTGTTCATTATGCAGGTACTCTTGTTGATGAGGTGTGCCCCTTCCTCCCCTGCCAGTTTCCCCCAACTGCCAATCCTGCCCCCCTACTCTGGTAGTTTGCCACTACTGCCAATCCCTTTCTTATAGTATTATAATAATTGTTCAAGGTCCACTTATGAGTGAGAATGTATGGTATTCTGTTCTTTGTTTCTGTGGTAGACCACCAAATCTAGTTTTAAAAGTAATATATGTTGATTCCAGCAAATGAAAGAAAAATGCAGAAAAATATAAAGAAGAAAATGAGTATTTATTATACAGTCTCCAAAGAAAACTAGCATTAATATTTTTGTGTATATAATCCCAGATCTCATGCATTATATATATATATATATATATATATGTTCTTATATATAATATTTTAAAAAACATAGTTAGAATTATTTGTAAATACATCTTGTGTGATTTTTTCAGTTAAATATTGTGGGTATTTTTTCATGTTTAAATATCATTTTTAGTGGTTGCATCATATTTCATTTTATCATTTTCCATGAACTATGATAACTTTGCCTGTCTTTATATGAAGGATATTTAGTTTGTTTCAGTTTTTTAAGCATGTACACCAGACACTCTGGGTTTTCACTTTAGCATGCAAGAGGCTTGGGAGTCACCACTCCAGCCTAACAAAAAGTAAAAAGTTGAACAAACTGAAAATTTAGCTCTTCTTAGATCCTTAGGAGAAGTGATGTTACAGGGCAAACCACTGTCCCCAAAACCAGAGGCCCTGATAGACAAATACAGAAAATAGCAGTTTACCAGAGCAGGAACTCAAGAGAAGAAATCTTTTGGGAACTAGTGCCAGAGTAGGGAGACATAAATCGGAGTCAAAAAATTGCTTGAGGCTTAGTATGGACAAGACTAAGGGTTAAAAACTACAATGAAATCCAGCCATCAGGAAAAAGAGGGACACACTCTTGTGAGCTTTACCACTCAAAGTTCTACAAAATTCTCAGAGTGAGTATCAGAGAAAAATCCCCTTATGCTTCTGGTAGTGGGAAAGGGAAAGGAATCATTTGAAAATATATCAGAGTATTCTGTTCTTCTCCCATGATCTGCCCTCAGGAGAGATTATTTAGCCAGGGCCTAACCTGCTGGGATTTCATGAACGCCTCTCTGACTTAGGTGAAAGAGAATACTCAACTTCAGCCCTCTCTAACCTTCCACGTGGGAAAACGGAAATACTAAACTCCTGCTCACTCTAGCCATCCTGTTTCACTTAAAAGGAGGGAGAAACTATTGAGAAATACTTGTGCCGTTCACAGTCCAGAGGCATGCGCTCACTAAAAGACAAGACCTAATTTTAGGAATATAGTAGGCTTTCGCTCCCCCCCCCACACCTTACTACCACATTACTAAAGGCCTGTTGCAGAAGTTCTTTTTGCACAGTACATTGTATCTGGTTGTCAAGTAAAAAGTCACAAGACATACTAAAAGTGGGGAAAAACACAGGTTGAAGACAGATTAAGCATCAGAACCAGTCTCAGATATTGCTGTGATGTTGGAATTATCAGACCAGTAATTTAAAACAACTGTGAAAATTATGCTAAGGGCTCTAATGGACAAAAGTGTATAACATGCAAGAATGGATGAGCAACATAAGCAGAGAGATGGAAATTCAAAGTAATAATAAAAAAGAAGTGCTAGAGGTAAAAAGTATTGCAACAAAAGTAAAGAATGCCTTTGATGAGTTTATTAGTAGACTGAAGACAAGTGAGGAAAGAATGAGCTTGAGGATATCTCAATGGAAACTTCAAAAACTGAAAATACAGAGAAAAAAATACAAGAAAAAAAAGAAGTGTGTCCAAAATCTGTGGGAAAACTACAGATGAAGTCTCACTATGTTGCCCAGACCGATCTCAAACTCCTGGGCTCAAGTAATCTTTCTGCCTCCTGAAATTCTGGGATTACAGGCATGACCTACAACACCCAGCCTGTTATTATTCAGTTGTAAGAGTTCCTTATATATTTTGGAAGTTAACCTCTTATCTAATGTATGCTTTGCAAGTATTTTCTCCCATTTCATAGGTTATCTTTTCACTCTTTGCTGTGCAGAAGTTTGTTAGTTTGATGTAGTCTCATTTGTCTATTTTTGTTGTTGTTGCTGTTGCCTATTCTTTGGTTTCATATCCTCTCCCCTCAAAAAAAATCATTGCTAACACAATTGCTAAAACCCATGTTTCCTTCTAGGAGTTTTGCAAGTTCACGTCTTATGTTTAAATCTTTAATTTGTTTGAGTTGAATCTTCAATTAGTTTGGGTTGAATTTTGTGTATAATATAAGGGTTCGACTTCATTCTTTTGTGTGCAGATATCTAGTTTTCCCAGCACCATTTGTTGAAAAGATCATCCTTTCTCCATTGTGTATTCCTGACATCCTTGTAGATTAGTTGACTTTATTGTGTGGGTTTATTTCTGGACTCTCTGTTCTGTTCCAGTGGTCAATATATCTGTTTTTAACCCAGTACCATACATTTAAAAAAATTATTGTAGCTTTGTATATTTTGGAATTAGGAAATGTGATACTTCTAGTTTTTTTCTTGTTAAGATTGATTTGACTATTTATGGTCACTTTGTGGTTCCATGTGAATTTAGAATTGTCTTTTTCTTTTTCTGCAACAAATGACAGTGACATTTTGACAGGGATTGCATTGACTTTGGTAGACTGCTCTATTATAAACATTTTTTCAATATTAGTATTCCAATCTATGAACACAGAATGTCTCCACTTGTTGGTCTTTTAAAAATTTTTCTCCAATGTTTTGTAGTTTCATTGTAGAGGTCTTGCACCTACAAGTTTATTTGTAAATATTTTGTTCTTTCTGATACTACTGTAAATGGAACTGCTTTCCTAATCTCCTTTTTAGCTAGCTTTTTGTTAGTGTATAGAAACGCAACTGGTTTTTTTAAGTGTTGTTTTTGTACCCTGCAATTTTGCTAAATATACTTATTAGCTTTGAAGGATTTTGTAGAATCTTCAGGGTTTTCTACACATAACATCATGTTATTTAGGAACAGAGATAATTTCTTCCATTCTGATTTCTGTATCTTTTTTTTTCTTGCCTAATTGCACTAAGTGTCTAGAGTAGGCGTCCTCATTTTGTTTCTGATCTTAGAGAGAAAGCTTTTAACTTTTTACCATTGATTACATATTAGCAGTGGATTTTTCATATATGGTGCCTATTACACAAGGTATATTCCTTCTTTACCTTATATAGAGAGTGTTTTTAATCAATAAAAAAGTGTTGAGTTTTGTCAAATAGTTTTTCTGTTTCAATTTAGATGATCTGTGATTTATATCAATTTTTCTGTTAATATCATGTATCACATTGATTTTTATATGTTGACCTATCCTGGCATTCCAGTTATAAATCTCACTTAGTCATGGTGTACGATTTTTTTTATGTGCTGTTAAATTTTGTTTACCTGTATTTTATTGAGGATATTTGCATCTACATTCATCAAGAATATTGGCCTGTTGTTTTCTTTTCCTGTAGTACCTTTGTCTGGCACTCGTGTCAGGGTAATGTCATCCTTAGGAAATGACTATTTCCTTCTCTTCAATTTTTAGAAGAGTTTGAGAAGAATTAGTATGAGTTCTCCTTGAAATAATTGGTAGAAGCAATCTGGTCTGGTCTTTTGGGGGAAGGGGGGTGTTTTTTTGATTACTGATTCAACCATAATAGAAGTAGTTATTGTTCTGTTCAGATTTTCTGTTTGTGATGAGTCTGGTAGGTTATATGTTTCTGGGAATTTGTCCATTTCTTCTAGGTTATTCAATTTGTTGGCTTATGATCATTCATAGTCGTATAATATAATGCTTCACAGTTTTGTAACATTAGTTATAATGTCCCCACTTTCATTTCTGATTTTCTTTACTTTAGTTTTCTTTTCTTCTTCTCAGTTATTCTAGATAAAACTAGGTCAACTTTGTTTACATTTTTCAGAAAATTCCAACTCTTAAGTTTTGTGTTGATTTTCCTTTCCTTCTTTTTTTTTTCTATTATCTATTTGGTTTATGTCTGCTCTAATTTTTATTGTATTCTTCTATCTCCTGTATTTGGAGTAAGTTTGTTCTTCTTTTTCTAGTTTCTGCATGCCTAAAGTTCAGATGTTTGAGAGTTGTCTTCTTTTTTAATATTGGCATTCACCACTATAACCATCTCCCTTAGTACTACTTTTTCTTTATCCCATAAGTTTTAACGTATTGTGTCTTTATTTTCATTTGTCTCAAGATATTTTCTAATTTCTTTTATGATTTCATCTTTGACTCATTAGTTGTTTACAAGCGTGTTGCTTAATTTCCACGAATTTGTGAATTTTCAAGTTTTCCTTTTGCTGTTTACTTTTAGTTTCATTCTGTTGTATCTAAAAAAAGATACTTGCATAATTTCAATCTTCTGATATTTCTTAAGTATTGTTTTACAACCTAATGTTGTAGTCTATCCTGGAAGATGTTCCATGCATGCTTGAGGAGACTGTGTATTGTGCTGATATTGGATAGAAATTCTGCACGTTGAACATGTATTTCAGTTTTTTCTTTCTCTACCCAGAGAGAAGCCGGGAGCTGGGATTTTTCTCCAAACATACTACATTGAGATGAGGGGAGCGACTTTGGATATAGGTGTCATAGATTTTTCTATTGACTTTGATGTGCTGGTTTCCTACATTTCTCCCAAAATTTCTCTCAAAAGAAATTGGTCCTTGTGTTGTTGTTGAATAGGTGTCTTTGCATGGGGGAGGAGGCTTTCCATTCTGCCATCCTGGTGACATTACTTTAAGTCTTGTCTTCTATCTTTGTTGTTTGGGGTTCTTTGGACTGTTATTACACACAACTTAGCTCGGTGCCCTGTGGTTGCCGCCTAATGAGTGCTCATCAAATGTTTGATGGATGGAGATAAGTAGGGATCAAGCTAGACACAAAATGGACAAAAAAATACAGTATGCTTGGGACCCATTTCTTACTTAGATAACATGAGACTTGATTTAAATAAGTACTTAAGAGTGACATTTGCATTGCTATGCTATTGTTTCCAAGTCTACCCTTGAAAGCAAAAAAAGTGTTGAAGTCTTCAGGTTGATTTTATTGACTTCCTTGTCACTGGCTTCCTTTTTGAGCAAGTATCACAAGATTATTTGGCTACCAAAATAGAGATCACCTAGTCGACTCCTCCTATTATTAATTTTATACATGATAATATGTATTAAATATGTATTATATATACTCCTGTGGAGTTTAAGAGTTGTTCACAAATCACTGCTAATTAGAAAAGGAGTAAGTACTATAACTAAGGCCACCTTAAGTCTGGCTCTTTTCAATATACCAAGCCATGTCTCGAGTCCGGAAAAATTAAGAAGTGTGAGAAATGCCTCAAAATGTTTGAGTACAAAATGCACTTCAAAGGTGAATTTAATATTCAGAGATCATTATTTCAGATCTCCAGCTGTTAGGGAACAAGGCTGCCTAAAACTCCAGTGTTAACAGATGTCTGCTAAATACTTACTACTAATAATTGAAATAGTAACAACAGTGCTGTAATTAAGCTAAAAGATCACACACACTCTTTTATATTCTCAAATTTTTGTTAAGTGTTAATGCATCTGTATAACACTTAGAATGAATATTCTGAAAGTGAAAATTGAAGGAAAAAAGCTCAAAAATAGAATACATACTGGGGAGATTATTTTAAGCTATTTAAAAATCATTATCTAGACAATAAATTTAGGTTAGAGAATTAGGGGAAAATATATTTGTGAGCAAAGACATAAAACAAAGATGACTCTAAGCGGGCTGTTTGTTTACATGGAAAGACTGGATGACAGCCCTGGTACTAGGGAAAGAAAATGACAAAAAGGTCAAGTGACCCAGCATTTTCATCAGTGTTTTCCTCTAATACTTCTTCATTATTTGGGATAACTGTGGATCATCTCTGATTTTGGTCAAGGTTAGATACGTATTGACCTACTTTCTCAAAAGCCTTAGTTTGTCCATTCATTGACTCTTTCATTCTTTCATTTGACAAATATTTAGAAACTCTATTATTCTCTACTTACACACATGATCCCTCTTATCCTTTAAAACAACCTCAAAAAAATGTCCTATGATTGCCCTGTACTTTTATTAATAAGAGACATGACATAAAAAAGAAAAATTAACTTGAGCAAGGCCAGAATTTAGTAATTTTGAACAGTAGGAATGAAATCCAAGAATCTGACCCCAGTATACATTTTCCTGACCACTATAACATGTAACCTATCATAGGCAGAGTTAGATAGTGGTGTTTAAAATCAGAGCATGGGTTTTTTGAAATTCTTTATAGAACCAAAAAAATAAAACTATTATCTCAACCCAGAAACAAATGTGATAATGACTGTACACATGTATTTGAAATATATGTCAGTGGTTTTATGACCTTTTGAAATTCATTTAAAGGCCTTGCAAAGGTTGAGAGGAGAGACAGGTCCTAGGTCTAAAACTGAAGGCTCCTGAGGGAGAAATTCATCTTTTAGTCCACCATTTCAACTATTGTGTTTTTATACACGAGTAAACCAAGTTATCACAAACTTTAACCTCAGGGAGATTATACAATGTCTCTCAGGGAGACTATAACTAGCGCCCTTCTTTGTCCAACATTGCCATCCTGTCTACATGTAATTCAATGGAAAACTCTTCCTAACAGATGGATCAATGAGGTAAATACAGTGAGTTTAGGGATACAAGCTAAGATTTCTAGGCTTCTTGAAAGAGAATAATAAGATAGTAAACTTATTTTTATATGAATGTATTTCTATTATTGGCTTTTAGATAGCATAAAAATCCCAACAAGTATGAAATCAATGTTTAAATGTTTTTAACAATCTTACTTGCTCTAGTTCAATTCTAAACACAAAGAACCCAGGACTCAATGGCGTTCCCCCTTTTTCATTTCCCTTTTGGAAAGGGAGAATATTTCTTTGTCTTAAACTTTATCCAACCTGAAAATAGTCAATGGATCTATTGTTTAAATAAGAACTTAAAAGAGAATCTTTTTCTCTAAATTAAATGATCTGTAAGTCTATTATTTATTATGACATTTCAGGACTTTTGAAGACCTTGAAAGGAAATCTGTAAATTCTGACACAAATACATAGAAAAATCAATTTGATGAATGCAGAATTTGGGTTCATTTTATTTTAGGTTGAAAAATGCATGTTATATATGGGCTTTTAAGTTGTATTAATCTTTTTGTCCTTGGGGCCCAAACGCTGATACTTCTCAATTAGGCCCTTGAGAATTTATAGTGATGTACAATCTGTCAGTAAGCCCTAGGCCATAGACCTTTCTAGCAGCCTAGTGATCTAGTGATCAATATAATACAACTAGTGAAAGCTCTTGCCAATGTTGTCATACGTTGTGACTTGCAATGAATACATATCTAGCTCTTCTGATTTGTTGTGATATTTGTACTGAGGTTTACTGTTTTTAAAGCATATCTTCCTTCCCAATGCTCAATAAAATATTTTGTAACGTTTACACAACAATAATTATAAGTATTTAAAGTCGTTAAAATATTTGTGGGAATGTGGACATATTACTTAGATCTGTCTCAGGCTCTCTCCTTCTTCCTCTTTCACTTTCTGCTCCCTTTTATCCCCCAAATCTAAGAATAGGATTTACTTTCCTAAAGCTACTTCAAAGATTAAATGTGCTAAAGCAGGCAAAACATGCAGTGTAATGCTTGACACTTAATCTGTGTTCAATGAATGCTTTCTATCATATTATATATATTTCTATCATACTATTATTATTATTCATGTTTTCAGAACTATTTAAATTTTCTAAGGAGGATCCTTTGAGATGAGATAGGTGGAGATAATGTATGTGATAAAAAGAGTTCTTGACTTTAAATGCAAAAAAAATTTGGAGTTCTTGCCTCAGCATTATTATTAGTTAGTGGGTCACAAGCTCCTAAACTTGAAGGAGATATACTAGATCCTTTATTCAAAAGTATGTATGGACCCCCACTATGCATAAAGCACTGAAATGAATCACTGTATATACAGCAGTATATACAGCTGCAAATAAGACAGACAAGTCTCCTGCTCCCATGAGCTTCCATTCTAGTTGGAGAAGTAAGAGAAAATGTGCAAACACATATATAAGATAACTTTATACTAGAAAGGAGATGATAGTTACTCTAAAAAGTAATAAATAGAATAGAAAGAAATAGAACAGAAAACTGGTGACTAGGTGTGGGGAGATCTATACCAGTTAGGGTGGTTAGGGAATGACTTTGAAAAGGTATAATTTGAGTCAATGCTTGAGTGATGAAAATGGTCTAGCCATGGAAAGAACATGCCAGACAGAGGGAATAGTGATGTGAAGGAATAATCTTGTCATACTCAAGAAACATAAAGAAGATTAATATAACTGGAATATGGTGAGAGCAGGAGAGATATAGAAGATGAGGTTGGAGACATGCCAAGAACCTTTCAATGACTCTTATGTTCCCATCCTGAGCTAATTTTTGAAATTTCTAGGAAATTCACATTGATTTTGACCTTTTCCTTAGCTTAGAAAAGAACAAGATAGCATATTCATTTTTTGATAAGAATTCTGGACTAACTAACAAAAAAGATTTATCATTTTGAAAACTTATTTCAGTGTGTGTGTGTGTGTGTGTGTGTTGTACTAAATTATGATTATTAAATGGCTTAAATATTTTTATTATCACAAAAATTAAGAAAGAAAGGGACCATATTCCAGGCTTGTTAGAGCCTAAGGGTGAGACAGAACCAGAGTAATTCTACTTTTTCTGCGGAATGAAAATATATTTCTTTCAAATAAATTAAAAATAAAAATACCTAATAAATCTAAGTCCTTTCTGCTATTTGGAATGTTGCTTCTTTTACAAGAGGAGATTAATCTAGTGATGTCAAAGATACAGCAATAACTTGCTAATGAGATATTGATTTCTAAAATGAAAACCTTACTAGTATCATATTTTCAATCTATATCAATGCTTCATTAAACTAATTAATAGCATAATAATAACTAGAACTTTTATAGATTGTAATTAATCATAATCACACAGCATTCCTGTATCAACCCATGGGTACAATGTGATCTTTTAGCAATCAAAGAATTTTTTACATACACTTAAATTAAGCTTAGATGTCTTTTTATTGTATGGGATGCTAATTTTGCAATATAATTAGTTATATAGTGCAGTATAACAATGCTGGATGTGTTTGGAGAGGAGAGTTCTCCCTCTCTCTCTCTCTCTCTCTCTCCCCTTAGTCCCACCCCCCACCTTCTCTGCCACTTATTGCCTACAAGGTACTTGACAAATCACTTTCTCACTCTGGAAAAATAGTTTATTCATCTGAGAAATAGGAGACTTCAAATGACCTCTACGATCTTTCATATTTCTAAAGATACCATTTTAGAAGAATATTATTTCTTAGGAAGAATGTAACTTCAGCTAACACTACTGTTTTTATTTTTCAACAGCTATATACCAGTAGTCTCAATCTCTATCTCTAATTCTTTCCTCACTCTCAATCTTTGTATCTAGTGATCAATTGGACAATTCAACTTTCACGTGCTGCCGGTGTCTAAACTAGAACTTGACTAAACATTTCATCTTCCCCATACAATTTACTTCTTTTGGCTCCCCATTTCTGCAAATTATACTGACAGTCATGCAGTCATTCAAGTCACAGATAATTAGTCACTCAGATTTATGCATCATAACTTTCAAGTAGCTATCTAAGCTGGCCATAAGTCTCTATCTCACTGTCTTAGCATTAGGCTATCACATCATCTGCTCTTACCTGAGCTACCTAGGGATAACTCTCTGCTCTCATAGCCCTCCATTATTGCCCTCCTACATACCTCTCTCTCCGCAGCCTCCAAAGCAAATCTCTCTGAATGGCAAAACCAATGATGTATATCCCTCAGCATAAGCTCTTCCTCCAGCTTCTCACTATACTAATAACCCAAATATTATACATGCCCTCCAAAGGTCCCACTAGTTGGTCCCTGCTTGGACCACATTTTATATTTTGCCACTTTCCTCTTTTGCTACTGTTTGTCATCTACCTTCTCTCTTGTCTGGAACTATTTATATCATGGCCATTCTTTGGGTCATGCTTTTCATAAGTTCCTCTTTTTACCTTGGCTTGTTGCAACTCTGACAATCTAGCAAATCCTATCACATGTTAAACCCACCAATAGCTTCCTGTTGTAAATTGCAATAAAATATATAGTCCTTCATTTTACAAGATAAAATTCATACTCCTGTAAGTACCTTGTCTCATAATATAGTTTTCCTGAGTTAGAATTATACTGTATCAGACATACTAGGACTCTTCTGAGAGTAAAAGGGAATGGCAAAAGATTTAAACTAAATGATTTTAAAGTATTCATTTATCAACCAACAAAATGGATTTTTCACTATAAAGTAGTTTAATTAAAAAATTGGTTTGTGACCTGCCTGGGCAACTTGGCGAGACCTCATCTCTATAATAAATCAAAAATTAGCCGGGCGTGGTAGCACGTGCCTGTAGCTCCAGCTACTTGGAAGGCTGAGGCAAAAGGATCGCCAGAGCCCAGCAGGTCGAGGCTGCGGTGGCCAGGAGCGGCCACTGCACTCCAGTCTGGGTGACAGAGTGAGACTCCAACTCAAAAATAAAAATAAAATAAAAAATAAATAATAAAAATAAAAAAAAATAAATAAAAAATCAAAAATAAAAATTTGGATGGACAAGACACTAGACAATGTGAATGATGACTTGATTAGTTCATGACTACTAGTTTTACATGCCTGTTTTATTAATTCAGTGTTAGTGCCTAATTAGTGTCAGGTGTTCTTCTAAGCACTTGAAATACATAAAACATAAATGAAAAAGGTAAAATGCCTGGCCTTCATAAATCTTAAAGGGGAGGGTAAAATAAATTAATAAACAAAATAAAACTCAGTGATGAAAAGAACTCAGCAGGGAACAAAGCAAGTTAAAGTGGTACTGTCCTATAAAACTTTTGGGAATTATTGAAGTATTCTGTGCCATCCAAAATTGTGGTCACATGTGGTTATTGAGCATTTGAAATATAGACAGTGTTACTGAGAAGTCAGACTTTTCATTTTATTTAATTTTAATTCATGTAAGTCGATATATGTTACTGGTGCCTGTCATAATGGGCAACACACAGATTGGAGACAGTTCCTTGGAATGTGGTTGATATTTTACATTCACTGGCCATAGAAGGTTTCTTTGAGGAGGTGACATTTTGACAGCATGTATAAATGAGGTGAAATGCTTATCCCAATGGGAGAAGGGAGAACAAAGACAAAGATAACAACACATTTCGACCAGGCTCGGTGGCTCAGCCTGTAATCCCAGCACTTTGGGAGGCCGAGGTGAATGGATTGCCTGAGCCCGCGGGTTTGAAACCCACCCGGGAAATTTGGTGAGACCTCATATCTACAATAAATCAAAAATTAGCCGGGTGTGGTAGCACATGCCTGCAGTTCCAGCTACTTGGAAGGCTGAGGTGGAAGGATCGCGGAGCCCAGCAGGTTGAGGCTGTGGTGGCCAGGAACGTGCCACTGCACTCCAGTCTGGGCGGCAGAGTGAGACTCTGACTCAAACAAACAAAAAAACAAACAAACAAAAACATTTCTCCAGCAAGAAGTTGGTTGATATGCTTGAGAAAATACAGTTCAATACAGCTGGGACATAGAAAGCAAGAGAGAATGCTTTTAGAATGTGCTAAGTCCACTTTGTTCGCAGGGCTGCCAAAGTTCTTACTCTTGCAGAAATGTTCTTTCCCCAATCTTCACTTGATTGGCTCCTATGCATCATTCTGGTCTCAGTTCAAATCCAAATATAATTCCACCACCAGTCAATCTCTTTATTGGCTTCATAATACTTATCAATCTCTCAAATTTTTAGTCTTTTGTTTTTCTCACATATCTTTAACCCTTTCCCCCCAGCTAAATTATAAGCTCTCTGAGGAAAGTGGTCTTATCAGTCTTATTCAGTATCATCTCTTAGCTTCCAGAAGAGTTTCCGGCGTATATTAGGTACTTAAACAATATTTGTTAACCAGCAAATGAAATTCACTGCTTATACTTTATTTCCTAATGGAGGATTTTCCTGATTTGTTAGATACTACCCCAAAGCGTTTTTCAGTATGTTTCTAAATTACCATACATAACTTATCATAACATCCTCCCAATTGCAATTTTTTGTTTAAAGTTTGTTTTCTCAGCTGGGCAGTACACTGCCTTGTTTATCACCCTCTCTAGCCTACTGACCAAATGCTTTAGCTTGCCTAGAACTATCTTATGTGTAGCCCTGAAATTCTCATGTCCTCAGAAACTCCTCAGTGCCCAACAGACCAAGACAGTGAGTCACCCTAAGCATCTAGCTAAGTGCCTGGCATATAATATAATATGTATATTTTTTGTATTTATTTGGTTAACCTTTAAGCAGTTATACTCTTCTACATATGAGTAGTATTAACTAACTCAAAGATTAAATAGTCCAATTAGAGATCAGTTTTGAAAATTTGAAAACAGGCGACTGATGATAAAAGCATCTGGGTGCTGGGAAAAACTAATAAGGGCCATGGTATAGAGAGAGGGTGGTCACATGGCTGTGAGGAACCATGTTGAGAAAAAAATAGAACTATTTTTTTTATAAGCAGTCATCACATTTATGGCATTCAAATTTACACTAAGTCCAGAACCCATTAAATTTGGAGTCCATAGCCAATAATTTAACATAAAACCTGTCTTAATGAAACTATTGGATATCTGGAGCAACTTGAAGGAACTAGTCTCAAACGACTTTTTAGCAATACTTTGATAGATCAAGATGCACAGATACCACAGACCAAAAATCCACTCATATATTAGGACATCAGAAACAATTATAAACCACACAAGAAATAGTTCATTATGAGGAAAAAATTTTTTTTCAAATAAGAGAATTACCTTCCTGAAAATCTGAGATAATAGAATAATCTGGAGAAAGTTATAAAAACAGTATGTTAAAAGAAATAAAATTACAGAGGAAAGAATAAAAACTACAACCATATTAAATAAGTTTGTAAAAGAATCAAAAAGGACTTGTAGAAATAGAAAAGATAAAGCGATGGGTATTGAAAACTCAGTGGATGGGCTAAACAGCAGACTAGGTACAACTGGAAAGAGATTAAAGGACTAAAATTACACAACTGAGTCATTTACTCAGGATGCAGCACATATATCATTAGAGAGTATGTGAGAGAGAGATTAAGAAATTTATGTGATAGGATGAGACCAATTATTCTATTAGGCATTTTGGAAATAAATAATGGAAATAATGGAAAACATCCGAATGAAGGAGAGGAAGCTGGTTAGTAAAAGAAAATGTAGCAAATGTACATAGAGAGGCAAAAGAGACAGTGAGAGGGACCCAGCCCTAACTTCTTTGGGTCCTCACAGCTTTCTTCTTTCAGCGTTTTGCTGGAGGATGATGGTTCCCTGTGGTGGTCTTTGTAGATGGTATGATTCCTTACAACACCACTTCTCATAGAGCAATTCTGAGTGAGCTTCTATTCTTTGCAGTGATTCAGGCCTTAACTAAATGTAAGATTTAATTAAGTGAAAAGTTTGTTCAAATATTTCTGGTTGATAGAAAGATAAACAGAACGATAATTCTTGAGTATGCTAATTACGTCTCTGCTTTGGAAGTGAATGTTAAAAGAAAACATTGCTGACTGACAATAGTTATTAAAGACAATATTTGTTGTCTATGTAATATATAGAGAGGACATTTAAGGGTATCTTTGCTATTTCAGTAGCACAAGACCAGAAAAACTGGCTTCTTCAGAAATATTGGCTTTCATGAGCTTGCAGCCCTTTCAGCTGAGCGGCATTTTTCCGGCATCCTTCTGTTTGGCACTGTGGCTGTCATTCCTCAGAAAGTACTGACTGCACCACCCTCTCCCTCTGGGTCTCTGTACTCTGGGCTGTTTTCCACTGAGCTTGAGTTTGTAAGTTTTTAAGTGTTATTTTTCTGCTAATTGTAATCTAGCCTTCCTGAACAGCACGTTGCTAGTAGCCCAAATTAATATTTTTATTTAAGTAACTTTGATATCTGGAGGAGGCTTTTTTGCCAAACACCTTGTAGGCGAACATTGGTTTTTGGTCCATTTACTTAGCATGGTCTGAAATCTTTCAATTTGAGATAGAAAAAGAGAAGTAGAAAAAAAGAAAGTGCACCACCTAACATCAGGTACAACTGGAATCAGAGTTTCTTTCAACCTGGTAGGTAGTTTTACACTATTTCTCAAATCCAAATTTCATCTGTATACGGGTTAGGTGCCAGGCTCTGTAGTCAGATGATATCACCACAACTCAAGTTTTGTCATTTGGGAAAAATAATGTAACCCCTTAAACCTCATTCTCATCATTTGTAAAATGAGGATAATAAAAGTAACTGTCTTGTAGAATTTTTGTAAGGATTAAATGAGATAATGTAAGTAAGGTGCCTTGTATACATTAAGTGATGCAAAATATTTCCTGACAGTGCAGTGGCAATACATCGCATGATAAACAATTTATAAGCATTAAGTCAAATCAATTAGTAATGTTCAATAAATTGCCTATAACCAGTGCTTTGCTATGTGTCCTGCGGGGGGGGGGGGGGGGCGGGGAGAAAATAAAGCAATTTAATGATGCTAATAAAGCAACTGGGCAGAAAACATTATCTGTGAAAAGTTATTCATTTCACAGATGCATATTGAGTTGCTAGTAGGCCTCTCTGTGAGGAAAATAAAAGTTCCTACTCTAGTAGATTTTTACATTCCAGCTAATAATAAAGTCTTAATAAAGAGGTTGTTATAGGTAATAATAAAGTCTTAACAAAGAGGTTGTTATAGGATATAAGGGAGAAATATTTTCTAAAGTGTATGTGGATACAATTTGAGATAAGAAAATCAGTTAGGTTTCAATGAAAGATAGTGTTTGAGCAAAGGTTTGAATGCAGTGAAGAAATTTGCCAGACAGTCACAGAACTGGAGATTTCTTAGAATACACAATCTGCTTATTCTGAACCTTAGAATAAGTAAAGAACTCGAAGGAGAATAGGGATAAGGAATTTTTCCTGGAGAAGAATACTGGGGAGGAGTCCTTAGTTCATTAATATATTTATTTTTTAAAAAAAACCTTTATTGAAGGAATTGTAGTATCAGATAATAGAGAAGGATTTAAGAAAATTATTTAGAATAAGAGTGAAAAAATAAATGACTCGTCCACAAAAAAAGAAAGAAAGAAAGAAAGAAATAACTTGGCGTCTTCCTAATCAGAGAAGTGAAAGACCTTTACAAAGAAAACACAAAATACTGCTCAAAGAAATACAAGACGACATAAACAAATGGAAAAATATTTCATGCTTATGAATAGGAAGGCTCAACATTGTTAAGATGTTTATCTTACCCAAGATAATCTACAGATTCAACTCAAAACCCACTAAATTACCAACATCATTCTTCTCAGACCTGGAAATGATAATATAGAAATTCATGTGGAAACACAGAAGACTGCAAATAGCCAAAAACAAACCTTAGCAAAATAAGCAAAGCAAGAGGTATCACACTTCCAGACTTCAAACTTTAATAAGGCTATAGTATTCAAAACAGCCTGGTATTGGTACAAGAATGGGCATACAGACCAATGGAACAGGATAGAGACTCCAGAAGCAAAAACCTCGATTTCTCAACCAACTCATCTTTGACGAAGCCTCCAACAACAACCACTGGGGAGAGGAGAGCCTATTCAGTAGATGGCTCTGGGAAAACTGGCTGACCACATGCAGAAGACTGAAACAGGACCCCTACTTATCACAGCGCACAAACATGAACTCTAAATGGATCAAAGACCTAAACATAAAACCTCAAACTATAAGAACCTTAGAAAATACAGGAGACACCCTTATGGAAATTGGAACTGGCAACCAATTCCTGATCAAAACCCCAAGGGCCCATGTCATAAGAGATAAGATAGACAAGTGGGACTGCATCAAACTGACAAGTTTCTGCAAAGCAAAAGAAACCATCAAGAGAACAGTGGGACAGCCCACAGAATGGGAAAAAATATTTGCCAACTTTATATCTGACAAAGGCCTAACATACAGGATCTACATGGAACTCTAATATGCCAAAAGGAAAAAAAACCAAACAGCCCCATTAAAAAGTGGGCAAAAGACATGAATAGAGACTTCTCAAAAGAAAATATATGGGCAGCCATTAGACACATGAAAAAGTGCTCAGCCTCACTTGTCATCAGAGAAATGCAAATCAAAACCACATTGAGATACCACTTAATCCCAGTAAGGATGGCCATCATTAATAAAACAAACAACAGCAGATACTAGCGAGGATATGGAGAAAACCAAATGCTTCTACACTGCTGGTGGGAAGGCAAGCTAGTGCAACCTCTTGGAAAACAGTGTGGTGATTTCTGAAAGAGTTAGAAACTGACCTTCCATATGACACAGCAATCTCCCTATTGAGAATATACCCACAGGAAATTAAATCATTCTACAAAAAAGATAACTGCACACTCATATTTATTGTAGCACTATTCACAACAGCAACCTTGCTGCCCATCAAAACTGGACTGGATAAAAAAAATGTGGAACATATACACAATGGAATATTATGCAGCCATAAAGAAGGACAAACACATGGACTTCACAGCAACTTGGATGAATTTATGGTCTAGCATTCTCAGTGATCTACCACAGAAACAAAGAACAGAGTACCACATGTTCTTCCTCATAAGTGGACCCCGAATAATTAATGTTATACTTTAAGAAAGGGATTGAAAGTAGTGGGATACTACCAGGGTGAGGTGGGGGGGGCACAACATCTATAAGGGTACCTGATCTCAAACCAGGCAAAGTGGGAACCAAAGGGAGGCCCAAACTTTATCTGTATGAGACCACATGTATACTTATTCCTGAATTGTACCACGCAGCTTTAAAGTAAAAAAATTTTGAAAAGTAGTTTATGTACCATCATTCCTTCTTCTCTTTTGACATCTATGATAATTAATGTGTTATATTGAGCTTACAAACAGTCTCACAATTCTTCTCAACATATCACTTCAGGAAAGTTAAAGCAGTACATCAAAACTGGCTTGTGGGATGGTCTATTTTCGAATCTGTGCTATGATACTGTGAGACTTCACTTACACTTAGGACAGATCTGCTTTCAGCAGTCTGCTGACCTCTTAGTCCATGAACAGGCATTTTCATTCTTCTCTTCCTGATATTTTTGTACCTATTGTATTTCCAAAGTCTCCTCCATGAGTCACTTGTCACAGCAGTTTTAGACAATGAGGTGTTTTTGCTCACTGCAGTTTAGAGCCTTCGGCATAAATACATATAATGAGTTGCTGCCTACATGGCATGGTGAAGAACACCCATAGGAGATTTTCTGTACCATGGATTTTTTATGATAACCAACAATTCCACAATTATATTCTGTGTATTTGTGTTGATACATTTTAACATGGCTCAGTATCTGTACGGTCTGAATAGTCTCTCCATCAATACACCTGAACTTGTTATATTGTGCTTTCTCTTCAATGACTCCAAACCTAGACATTTCTTTTGGTTCCTGAAGCGATGATGTTTAGAATACTGGTACTTTGTGATTTGACTTTTTTTTGGTCCATGATGGCTTATTTTATCCCCATTCTATTGAGTTAAAAGGCAAGCAGCTCAACTCCTGCACTACCTAAGTGGCATGTTAAATCACAAGCATTCCCATTTTCTGTAAATAATTGGTTAGGACAGAAAATGCAGTCCTCTATTATTGCTTCAGGAGCTTGGACTTTTTAAGTATGATATAAAAAACCAAAAGTGAATCAAAGTCAAATGCTTTGGAAAGAAAAAAAAAGTGAGTTACTTCATCATTACAGAACATTTTGAAGAAATTAAAAAGGCTTTTTCTAGGTGGAGATAAAGTGTTTGTTTCAAAACAAACAAACAAGTGTTTACCACCAAAAGGCAAATTTTATTCAATGAACATCAAATTTGTGAAGTCAACTGAGTCCCTGTTGAGTATGTTGCCCTACTTCCTATGACCTATCTCCAGTGTCCCACATGGCCCCTCTGTGGTGACACCCAGGAATCATACTCTGTGGGGAATGGAGGCAAGGTGGAGAGCAGTGTGTTAAAAAGCACTTTGGAAAAGCCTCCAGGATCCCACTTAAATCCAGCTTGTCACTAGAGAGCTAATCGCAACCTTGTGGTAGTCACAGTACTCCTATGTTCAATATATGCAGAACTAGGAACATGAACTCAACTAGAAATAATGTACGCACATATGCGCACACACAGATTAAAAGAAAGGACAGGAGAGAGAAAGGATTCTACAGGCATAACACAAAACAGGAGGGTAATAGTTACATTTTAGATAAATTTTTTAAAATGGGAAACCTGTGACTGGCAAAAGAGTGTAATTCGTTTTAAGAAGGCTAGCTTAACGAAGGTTAAAATGTGAGTGTATTTGTATGTGTGTGTGTTTGTTTTCCAGAGAGGCCCCAAATTAACCATCAGTATTTAGGGGGCTGTGGGGTATATATCCATAGACTCCAGAAGAAAGGCTTTGCAGTTCACTGGAGAGCTCCCTTTCTTGGCAATTTGAAGGCTTTAATCCTGGCTTTGCTTCTACCATCATCAGGTTGTACTATCATGGGCCACAGACTTTTTCACTCTGAGTCTCAATTTCACCATTAATAAACTGAGAGCTTACGGTTTCTACTTTCCTTTCCAACTCCAACTCCAATAAAGGGTCCTATTCAATGAGCAAATAAGCTCATTCTCACCTTTGTTTTGTGGCTTATGTTGACTTTTTACCTGAATTTACTTAGCATCATTCCCTTATTCCCAGATGCTTCAAACACTTTTGAGGTATGCATATAAAGTATTCCCAAATAACAACATATGTGTAGTAAACATATGCTCTTTTTATGTCCAACCAACTTGCATTTGAAGAATCAAACTTTCATAACCCATACTCTCTATAATGTTATTAATCATAGAAGCTGGATCAACCACCAGTCAAAAAAAAAAAGAAAGAAAAATGAACACATGACTCTGGTAGTTAATCGGTATCCTGAACCCCTGGTCAAGAGACTAGCCCTAGGGTGAATTGATATGCAAAAGCTGTGGAAGAAAGTCTCTCCACTCATATATAATATATATAAATGAGCTTATTTATATATGCAGGCACTTAGGAGGAGCTCAGTATTCCTGGCAAAAATGCCTTTTTAGCAATTTCACATGTAGTTCTCACAACAACCTTTTGGGTATGGTGATCTTGTCATTTCTATTCTGCAGGTCCAAATCAAACATGAGCAGGCTGTGTTACCTGTTCATAACCACTGTTACCAGGGCGTGGAGCAGGAATACAAAAGTCAGGCTCTTAACATAGACATGGTGCTTTTAACCACTTACACAATTCTACCTCTCCAGTATTTTATGCTGCTATAATGATGGCATTTTTCGTATGATCCAAGTAAAAAATTTTCTGGTATATATGAAGTATATAATTTGATGTAGACTGGGTTTACTTAGCTGTGATAGGATTTAGTCCTGTTAATTTGACTCTCTTTTATGCGGGAAGAGCCAGAAAGTAATGGTTTTTCTGTTCTGTGGTGACATGAGTTGGGGAAGGGACGATGTCTTTAATGATCAGGGAAGATTGATTTTCAATAATTAAGCAAAAATGACTTCGGGAAAATGAGTCCATCTAGATGCACTGCCCGTGTCTTTAAACAAGTATATTACAAGAAAAGCTCTCCACAAGGTTAATGATACCTTACACATATGAACTCAACTACTTTTTTTGCAATCATAGGGACAACACAAGAAAATTATAGACACAAACGAAAGAATTGCTGTGTGTTTTGAAGGCAGGCTCTTCTAACATTGTTATTGAATTTTTCTGTTTTAAAAAATCTTCATGTCACATCCTGACACCATCGCCACCATCATCTTCATCTTCGTGGTTGACTTGTTCCACATTCTATTTAGTTAGTATATTAGTTCTAATTTAGAACCGCTCTTAGCTGAAATTCAGCAAATGCTTATGAAGTCATAATTAAGTGAAACTTAATATGAAACATTAAAAGATGGTAAAGGAGATGTGTTTCATAGATATATTGGTCATAAGTCTTTTTGTTGTAACAAAAACCCAACTCTTAGTTTTTTTAGGCAAAAAAGAAGAATAATTGTCTCACAAATTTAGGGAATCTAAGAATATAGTTGCCTTTAGGTCCTGTTGAATCTTAAAGGAAAAAAAAGTAGTCTTGGCTCTTTTTCTCCTTTTCTATCCATCAGCTTTGCTTCCTTCTGTGAGTATTGGCTTTATTTAGCCTCATTCTCTGGCAATATCTTTCTATGTTGTGGCAAAGAGCCACCAGAAGCCACCATTAGAGCTCATGATCCAGAAAAGAGACTTTCCTCCACTGCTTTTGCATATGTCAACTCATCCTAGTGCTAATCTCTTGACCAGGTGTCTGGGGTAGTGATTAACTAACAGGGTCATGTGTTCATTTTTTTGGCTGGAGGTTAATCCAACATCTACAAGTAATAACATTTAGAGAGTCGGCTCAGGGAAGTTTGAGTTTCCAAAGAAAAGTTGGTTGGACTTAAAAAAATAGCATATGTGTACTACACATACACAATCATTTGTGAATACTTTGTATATTTACCACAAATGTATTTGAAGCACCTTGGAACAAGCAGATGAGAATAAGTAGATTTAGATTAAAAAGTCAGCATAAAGTAAGTATAAAGGTAAGAATTAGCTTATTTGCAGAAAGCCAGAGTAATTTTTAAAATGAAAACTGGAAGGATGAAGCAAAGCTATTTACTCTTTCACCTATTGAACCAACGGACAGGTGACTTAATTATTCAGGGAGAGATATTATCAAATTAATTTTGGCATTTAAATAGTAAAAAAAAATACATTTTATTTCTTTAGAATCAACCAACTCACTCTCTCTAACTTTCTCTCCTTCATTCTCTCTGTCTCAATTATTTTCTTCAAACTTATGAATACTAGTGTACAAATACCTATTACAGAAACTAGTTTGTGACCTTGTGTAAACCATAAAGAAACAGAAAACCCAAATGGCTATATAGAGGATCACAGGTAAGACTGCAACATTATTATAACTTTGCTGTTCTAATTGTAACCAACCAGTTGCTGCACTAGTACTTTTCTCCCAGATGGAAAGGATGGTAACTGTGGTTTGAGGTGATGAAACTCTTGATTTTTGTGAAATCTGCAAAGTCGTGTGAGTGAAAATAGTTCTAGACTCAACCAGTCTCAGTAAAAAGTCAGCTTTAAAAGCCCAATTACTTAAACAAATTGCCACTGTTAATGTTATTATGTCCTTTTCAGAAATGCTGTTGCTCCTCATTTGAAACAAGTGCTTCCTTTAGGGCTAATTAAGTAGATGAATGGCACTTCCGAGGACCACATAGTTAATATGTTCAGTCTACAGCAAAGCCAGAGATACTGGATAGGATGACTTGGAATTTGTACTTCAGAAATGACTCTGTTTAGTCTGGGAAGACACTGATTGGGAGAGAAAGGAAAAACAACTTCATTAATGTTTTTGTTTTGTTTTAGCATTTACCCTTTCTTTACTCTCTAACCCCATGAAGATAGATTTGTAGAGGATGTTTGTTTGTTACATCACCGGCAAACATTCATTTTCAACCAAACAGTATTTTGTTTTTCTGCTAAGAAATGCATCCTACTTTTAGCAATGTAGTTTGTGTGAAATTGACCACATGCTACATTTCAGTGATGGGTTCCATTTGGCTTATGAAAATCCAAGTGTCCCAAGACCATAGTGATTAAACCAGGGATAAAAATATGATCTAAATGGTCTTAAATGGACAGCAAGAATCCTAGTGTGGTTGAGCCAAGAAAGTCTGAGGAAGAAAGCAAAAAATTACCCACAACACACCAACCCAAATATATTTACCATTCTAATATTAATGGGATGTTAAGTTGTTTGGGTTTTTTTTCCATAAGGATTAGAAAAAAGGTTAGATAATTACCATCCTTACAGTTAAAGAAAGACTTTCGAAGTATTTCATTGAAGCAAGAAACTATAATGAAAAATATCAATCTCACCTCATAAAAGTTTAAAACGTTTATATAGAAAAATAGTAACGAAGTTAAAAGTTATGACAAGCTGGAAAAGATATATACAACAGATTGTTGGATAAATAATTAATGTAACCAGTGCTAGTAATATACAAGAGGAGAGCCAAAAAGCCTGGAATTTATTATTTATTTTAAAAATTGTGTATTTATTTTTGCATGTTTAAACTTCAGTCACCTTCAAAGTACTCTCTGTTTGATGCAATATATCTACCAAGACACTTTTTCCGCCGCTCAAAACAGTTTTGAACTAATCCATTTTGATGCCTTGTACTGCTTCTGCTGTTTTTGTTTCACCTCTTCCACATCACATCGGCAAAACGTTTCCCTTTGAGGACTTTTTTCATCTGGGGAAATAAATAAAAGTCACTCAAAGTGAGATCCAGTGAATAGAGAGAGTGAAGCCCAGGGATCATGTCTTTTTGGTGAAAAACTGCTGAACACTCAGCGTGGTGTGGGCAGGTGCACTCACAAATCTCCCATAATAAAATGGCAAGAGTGTTGAAAGAAACTCCAAAACAATTCACTGAAGCCAAACATAGCCTCTCGTAACAACACTAGTTGGTAGGCTGATGCTGATGGGTTCCTGGAA
Source organism: Carlito syrichta (assembly GCF_000164805.1). Classification (NCBI taxonomy): domain Eukaryota; kingdom Metazoa; phylum Chordata; class Mammalia; order Primates; family Tarsiidae; genus Carlito; species Carlito syrichta. The sequence goes on along the minus strand of NW_007247686.1, from coordinate 45,233 downwards.
CACTACTTATCTAGTGGGGGAAGCCTGTTTTTTTGTCCCCCTCCCATATATGCTAGTACCCTAACTCCTATTCCAGGCTGGATGGTAAACAAAAATTTAAGAAGCCAATGAGTACCAAGTAGTGTGTTTGATGCTGGGAATTTTTTAAAAATGAGGTTAGGCAGGGTTTCTGTCCACAGAAGCACATGGTTTCTCTTTTTCTCCGTTCAGAGCAGATGCTACTTTGCTGTAGGTATTCATTCAATGTATCAGCATTTGTACTTGCCTTATTAAACTTTCTAAAAGTTAAGGCTACTAAATTTAATGCTCTTAGGTCCAAATCCTCACTTGATTAACTTGCTAACTGTATAACTTTTGCAAGTTTCCTCATCATCATATTGAGAACCATAAACACTATTTGAATTCATTGAGATACCTTCTATAAATCATCTCAGAATGCCTGGAACACAGTGAGCACCCACCAAAGGATTAATTTTACAAGTCATCACAGCCGGTCCTAGAAGTCTCAAGGTGTTGCATTTGAAAGGATAACCTTTGCTTTGGTTTCATAAAAAAGACACTGGGCTGAACCAGTGTTGCTCAATTAAAAAAAAAAAAAAAAAGATCATTTTGTTTAGTTTGAGAATACCAGGACTTTTAGAGAATTTTGTTTTTCATGATATTTCCACAAAGTAGAACATATTTAGCTGAGATCCATCACAGAGTTGGAAATTCTTAGGAACTCATGCTGGGCTCCAGTGCTCATGAACTTCTTCGTCTCAGGGCAAAGTCAGCAGAAGCAGAAAACAGAGTACAAATAAAGTATTTTTTAACGTATTATCCCTGGCCCATTATATTTATTCCAAATTATACACATTTAGATTTTTACATCCAGTCCTGTAATAATTCAACTGGTTCCCATAGGAATCCACCAAGGATAGAACAGCATCATATTGCATCTCTCCTCCAAATGAAGAGGCCATTTATTACTATATCAACATAACACTGTGTGCAGTAGCATATTTCAAATACACACATTTACGTAATGCTTAGAAAACCATTTTCCATGATGCATAAAGCTTTCCACCCTCCTTCCCCCTATTTGTTGCTGTTATTGAAGGGTGATACACCTTCTTAGAAGAAACCTGGTGTGCAAGTAAATTGTGGCTGCTCAGCAATTGAAGTCTTTGGAGTAAGCTTTAGCTCTGGCTAAACAAAAGTAACTAAGTGATTTGTTCTGCCTGGAGGGACATTAGGAGACCCTTCATATACTACATTTCATTTTGTGTATTTTCTTTATTTTCACTACTCCAGAAACCCTATGAACTTCTGGCAGGTCTTACCAGTATTTAAAAAATCATTTTGTTTTGTTTTTGTTGGTGGTAATTTTTTCCTTTAATCTTTTAAAATTTTTGCTTTAGATAACTGATAGTTCTGTTCCAAGTTTATTTTTTCTGTATTGGATCTGCTTCTAGATGCATCAGTTGTGATCCCTGAAAAACAACACACCATGAGGTAGAACTTAAGAGTGCAAAAATTATTGGGAAGAAAGATCTGTGGAAGAAGAAGTGGGGAGGAAAGGCACAGTATTAGTCTTACCAAGTCTCTATCAGTGTGTTGGGTGCTTCAAGGCAATGATTATGCAGTAAGAGATTCCTATGCTGGCAAAAATGGCTCGGCCCTTGTATCAGTGTCTTTCCCAGTCACTGGTTTGAGCCACACAGGGTTGAAAAGCTGAGGCAGACACCAAAAAGGTAATGACTGGGGCCTGTCAGTGAGCTAGAGTCCTGGCAGTGGAGCAACAAGTCCTTTCTTGAAGTGAGACCTGAGTGTGTATATTTGTGTTTGTCAAGTGGCTGCTATGCTACTAGTGCAAAGTAACAGTTAATTGTTGATCCTTAAAGTTGGAGATTTGTAAGGCATGAGATGTTAGAAAACACTTCAGTTTCTTTCTGTTCTAGAATACCCTTAGAGCTGTGAAATCCTGTCTGGCTTATCCTGGGCTATTGGAGAAAAGATGCTCATTGTCACTGGCAGCTTGCTGGTCTTCTGGAAGAACCTTCTGCCATAGGAAAATGTGTTGAACTTTCCTGTTAGTCTTCAACCCTAAATGCCAAGTGGAGGCAAAAATGTGTCCCTCTTCATTGTTTCAAATGACCACCAAATTATTTTCATAGTTTACTAAGAATTTGCTGTAGGATAACACTGATAAAATGTTGAAGCTATTGCAACTACTACCATTGGCCATGGGTTTTAGGAAACTAGTTAGTCACACTATTAACCACTCAAGAGTCCCTGTTGAGCAGTGGAATTGAATGCAAAAATAATAAATAAACAAACACATAAATAAATACAAAAAACCCTTTACACACATTCAGATGATAAATGTGCATGTTTCTATGAATGCTTGTAACTTATGATATTTCCCCCAACACATCCTTTTCTCATAATAATTTCTTGCCATAAATAAGAATTTCATTACATATGGGCTTGTTTCTCAGAGAATCACATTATGGGTCTGGCATTCTATGCCTTCAGGTAGTATTTTATATTTTTCAGCTATATTTTCTGCCTTACAGATGCTTTCTATAATAGTTCATTAGGTTAGATTGAGCTGACTATTCCTTTGCAATTTGTAATGATTTATTACTCAACAGTAGACAAAATGAGGGATGCCTAAAATCCTGACTTTGAGCCAAGAGTAGTTTCAGGCATAAAACTTTACCTCCTGGGCCATGCTCTTCTCTTCTCTAGATTGGAAAAGGCTCTACTAAGACCCTAGAGAAACATATGCTTCTATATAAAAGTCTCTTTTGCCCAAGAGACTCATTCTTTATCTGCAAAATGATGGAGTTGGACTAAGGGATCTTTAATATCTCATTTAGGTCTGTACCCATGTGCTTTAGAGGAAATGACTTTTGTCTCTGGGGACTAATAAGAGAGAATGACTGGTCTGATTCTCCCAGTTTCACCCACACTCACTGTGGACAGGCAGAATATGATGCTAGGCTCGAGGTGGGAAGGAGAGGGCCCTTGTCGCCAGAGGTCTCAAGAGAGTTTTGACAATGTGACTCACACAAAGGAACCTGGAAGTAATAGCAGTTACTCCTCACTTAGTCCTTACAACATGCCCATAACTACAAGTGTTTTAATATTTATTACATTTATAAAAGCCGTATTACAATGATAGCATTGCCCTTGCTTGACCGATGATGGGAATGAGTCTCACAAAGAATAAGCAACATGGCCATCATCACTGGGCTTTAGGGAGCTGGCATGGGCACAGCTATGCATTCTGTCTGACTCCACATTCTCAATGCCCATACTATTCTGGCCAGTTATTTTACTGGCTCGTTCATTCAATGCCTAGGCATTAAGAGCCTGTTCCTCACCAGGATTGAGCAAAGAGAGGGTTAGTGTTTGGGGAGTGGGTCTGGGCTGGGAATAAATAAGTTCTCCTTGTCCCTATGGCTGTGACTGTTCTGTCATCACATGCTAACTGTTCTCTGAGTGTGACACAATGACACGTTTCCCTTTTGAGAACCCTGAAGCTAGTGCCTCTTCTAAAGGCATCTGGAGTCCTCGGCTGCCAATATCTTGATCACAGCTTTTAATTTGCTAATTCATTTGCTGGAGGAAAGTGTTGATAATTGCTAGGAGGCATGGTGAGAATACCAGTTTCTCTCCCTGTAACATTCTAAAGACTATGAAGGCCTAGTGAAGGCAAGACAGTTTTCTTTTAGGCGATTCAATAGGGTGGAAAGTGATGATTATATTTTTAAAAGTTACATTTTCTCCTAATTTTGCAGCACTACTTTCAAGTTACTATTTCAAAAATACAAAATTGCCTTGTGCTTACCTTTGACTTTAAACTTATCACACATTTATTTACTTACTTTTCAATTTCCCCCACAAACTGAGCCTCATTTGCCTTTTTTTCTCTAAATTATCAGCACCTAATATCTTCTAGGCACGATAATTTCTTTTTATGTCCTCAACAGGTACTTTACAGAATGGCACTAGTATGTGCTAGACATTACTTTTTGGCATTGGAAATACAGTGAGAAGCCAGACAAATTTCTCCCATTCTAACAAATATTAATAAGCATAGAGCCAGATAAACATATATGTATTATACAGTTTTTATGCAATGACACAGTGTAGAAAGAAAAAAAAAGTAAGGAGTTAGATATTCTCTTTAGCTAGCATGCTAAGAGTGTTCTTGCCGGAAGTATTAAAAAACTACAAAAAGGTCATATTTTAGGATAAGGATACTCCAGACAGTAGAAAAAGCAAATAAAGTCTATACATAAGGATGAATTTGACCTATTTGAAGAATAGGAAACTAGTATAATTGAATAAATAAAGAGAAAATGTTAGGAGAGAATTCACAGTGGTAGATAAACAAAACTGAACTTATAGAGTGTAGTGAGGCTATTGAAAGGAATTGGCACAATTTCTTGCTCAACAACTATTTATTGAATATTGACTATGGAGCAGGCAGGATTCTAGGTGTTGGAAGTACACATAAAAAAATACACATTTTTCAGCTTTCAGGGACCTTACATTTTTTGAATAGAGACAAACAATAAATAGTATAAATTATACACACATACACATGCATTGTGCTAGTAATAAGTAATAAAGAGAAAAAAACTGAAGCAGAAACAAATGCTGTCAAGTACTTGGACAGAGTGAAGTGGACTTTGAAAAGATGGAGAGCAGGAGTGAAGGAACAAGCTAGACAATTCTTTGGGGAAACAACATTCCAGATAGAGGCATTAGATAATAAAATTCAGGGACAAAGGAAAAGGCCAGTGTTGCTAGAATAACAGAAACCAGGAATGTAGCAGGAGTTGAGGTGTAGTTGTGGCATGAAATGGAGTCAGATTAAATAGAACCCTGCAGGTTATAGTAAAGACTTTGTCTTTTATTCTTAGTATGATGCAAATCTGTCTTTGGGCACAGGAGTGCCACAATTTGAATAATATTTCAACAGGTTGCTGGTTTGAAAATAGACTAAAAGGGAACAAGCGTAGAAGCAAGGATACCAATTAGACCAACGGAATGTACTGCAAACCACAAAGGCGAGCTACATGTGTAATTTTCAATTTTCTAATACCCACATAAAAAGTCAAAACACCTAGTTGAGCTTAATAATGGGTCCATTTAACCTAGTGAGATGTTTTACATTATTTTCATATTAAGTCTTTGAAATTCAGTGTGTATTTCATACTTCCAGCATATCTCAATTCAGATTAGCCACATTTCCAGGGCTTAATTACCACACCTGGCCAGTGACTATTGCACAGAATGTCACAGTGGGAAGACTATTGCAGTCACTGAGATGACAGAAGGTGGCAGTGCAATGAGGATGACAAGACACAGTCAGGTTGTCAATATTTTAAAGATAGAGCCAATAGGGTTTGCTGAAATACTGCATATATGGATGCATGGCAAGGGGCATTAATTGAAATCAAGGAAATTCTGAAAAGGAAATTAACTCATAAGCAAGTTAAGATATTTAACAAAATTTCAGATATGTGCTACAGTCTTTTTACAATTATTCTATCACTACACATTGAAGTTTCTTGCCTCATCCTTGGTTTTGGAGGCCTGTTAAGGGCATTTTTCAAGTTGCTAAAGTATGTGGGCTTGGAAGCCAGTTGATGGTTTCTTCATAGGAAAAGCTAAGAGCAGAGGGCAGCAGAGGCCCATGGTGGGGTTCTTACAGTGGTTTTCATCTCCAGTATATGTAAGGGCCACCATGAAATTGTACACCTTATAAGGTCATGAGCTAGAAGACCACATCAGGTAACCATTGATTCTATTCAAGGTTTCCGAAATAATAACTTGAAATTATTGAGTTGCATCTAATTCCAAAAATTACAACATCCCAGAGAGGATGTTTTACTACCACATCAATCCAAAATGGATGCATGCTTGTGATTCATACCAATGTGTAAATTCATACTCATTTTCATACAAAGGCATGAGATGTGCTAGGGTAGCCCAGAATTTCACTGGGACTTTGCTTCAGTTGGTCATCCAGTGTTGTAAACTTTGTGATTTGAATGTTCCTCAAGTCACAAAGGAAACACGACCTCTATTTAATGTTCCTCAGTCTCCACTATTTTCTATGATGTTATGACTGATTTTTGAAAGATTTGCATTCATGACTATACTGTGCTTTACTATGCATTTTTCTGAGCTGTAATTCTTCCACAGAACATAACAACATATTTTGAATATTGTAGAAAGAGTCCTTCATTGGAAGTCAAGGAAGTTAGCAGGCAAATTCTCTTTATATGGAGGAGCCTGGAAAGTTGCTTTGCCAGTCTGAGCATTCTTTCTCCTCTCTGCACAATAAAAGTGTTAGATGCAAACACTGGCATAAAGAGAAAGGAAAGAAGATGTAAAGACTCCATATTCTGAAAAGTCACCAATGAGTATTAGTGGCATCTTGAACAGATGGGGCTGAACTTTTTATGTTTTGGCAGAATGTTCAATAATTATGTATATATGACATCCTGAAGCATGACTAATTTTGGTCTCAAGGGTGGAATCCAAAACCCCTTAGCAAAATTCCATGGAAGGACTTGGGAGAGTAAGCGACTGGGGAAAGATATGCACAATAATTATTAGGTATTGCAGGTTTGCTATTTGGAAAATCAATGCATATAAAAATATAAACAAAAATGGCAAAAATAATGCATCTACTCAAAAATTATTATGTCTGAAATAGGAAAGCATAGTTCCAGTTGAGCTGGCAATCTCTGATGCTATAGAGAATACATTCTCTAGGAGCAATCTTTTACACAATGGGATGAAACTTAGGGCTTGGGAGGGAGTGAAGAAAAACTCTTAGCATTCATGTATAAAGTACAAATGTCCATATAGTACATAAACAGAAATGGTGCATCTGTGGAACTAAAATGATATAGAGATACCTAAAAGAAGATGTTGAAAAAGTTTCCTTAGTGAGAAATAATGAAAAAAAAGTGTTGCAAAACACTGCTGTAGAGTTACTCACTTGCAGATAGGAAAAAGACAGAGCACACTGAGAATGGCTTGGTATATAGAGAAATGGAAACCTATGCATGGTATTACATACTGTTCATTGTGCAGACATAAACAGTTTCATCTCTGGGTCAGTTGATGCCTATGTTATTAAGACTTTAGTAACTCCAGCTCTTGTTTCTCTTTTCCTTCCTCATAGCATTTAAAGTCCAAATGGTACAATATAACTCTTAGAGATAGTATTGTTTATGTTAATTTATGTATTTCACAAATATTATTGAGCACGTACTGTGGGCTAGGCATTCATCTATGCAGTGATGAACAGGCAAGGTTTTTCTGCTCATGGAGTAAAAATTCTACAAACAAAAATTAACAAGCAAGATGAAGATTGAGAATAGACTATAAAGTAGAGCATTTTATAGTTACAAATGAGGGTCATATGTCACCTTATCAAGCAGTTTCAATAAAGCCTGACTGGAGCAGTTTTAAGCAAAAAATGTAAGGAGAGTAATCAAAGACAATGAGTACTGATAGGGCTCTAGGAGAGTTTTGCAAAGGAAAGTAGCAAAGAAGTGGGCTGGAAGCTGAGAAAAGAATTGGGTAAAGAGAAGGTTTGTTAAGATGGAGTAATAATAGCATATTTGCATATCATGAGAATGATGCAGTATTGAGTAAAACACTGATGATTTAGGGAAGGTCAGTTTCTGCAAAATTGTTCTTAAGTAGGTAAGAAGTGGAATTTAGTATGCAAATGAAAAGATTAGCTTTAGAAAATAGCATGGATATTTTGCTTATGGTTACAGGTCCCAGAGTGGCACAGAGAGCTGTGGTGAAGGGCATCTGTGGAAATTCTCTTATTGCTGCCTTAATTTTTCTAGTGATATGGGACACGCTAAGAGAAGGTCAATTTCCATAACACTTGAAAGTTATATAATTTCAAGTAAGCAGTCTCAAATTCCTCATCTGTGCAATGGGAATAAAGATATTTATCTCTGATAAATGATTAAACGTGACATTATATTAAGATATACTACCCTAGTACCCACGTAATCAATTAATGTCCAAAGTGGACCCAATAGGAACATTAACTGACTAGCACCTTAAATAGCAAATGCCAGCTGGATTTAATTCAGGGGGATTTACTTCAGTACACAGAGACAGCTTTGAGCTAACAGCAGATAAGTTCAGTTTAATCATTAAAAAGTATATTTATAAAATGATCACTGTATTTGTCATCTGGCCTTTAACAAGGAGAACTCACCAAAATGTTTTAGTCATAATCTTCTTCCTACATTTGTTGATACCCCCTAACTTGGAGTGACAGTGATCCACTGAACATGGGGAGAAAACAAATGTCAATGCTCAGTCTTCTGTCTCAGGCTTAGTGTTCCAGGCATATGAGAGATCACCCTGATTAAAGTGTCAAATGGCCCCTAATCACGTTAAAATGAAATGTGACCAGACCACATCAAGAAGGGGGACATCCCTGTCACCTCTTCTCTTTTCTTCATAATGGCAATATCTATCTGCTATATTCCGGATAATATGAATGTCTATTCATATTGTGGGAACAATGAAATGACTTGCATTTGACAGATCTTATTATGCTAGAAATCAGCCACTCTAAAATTAACACAGACTCTTATTAAAAGTGGTTATGCAGAACTGCTCTGGTTTCTTGGATTTTCACCAGGCAACTATCTTCCTCATATCCTTCCTTAGTACTTTTTCACTTTTTTGCATATATTAAAAAGTGAATAATATTATAAGGATCTAGTATAGATACAGTCAATCCTAGTCAGGGAAAAATGTTTATCTACCACAGATATTTGCCATTAAACATCTGGTACTGATAAAACAAGAGAAGTCAATACTGAAATTCAAGCTCAGGGCCTGTGGGTCTTCAAAAAAAAGTTATTTTCTCTATCTTTGAACCTAGAAAGTCAACTTTATGAAAGTAGGGAATTTATACTATTAAAATGGTTCTTTTCAATTACCCAGATTGTTTTTTTGACATTCAGAATAGTACTTGGTACATAGAAAGTACCCAATAAATGTTTATTGGTTAGATCAGTAGTAATTCATAGTACTTGGGTGAAACTATGCCTACCATTAAAGGTTGATTATGAAGAATACTAGAAAAATGACTGCACCTTAGATCAGAATTTTTTTCCACAATCCATATCCAATGAATGTTTCAAATTAAAAGAAATAGCCTAGATTCTGTACAACAAATATCTCTCCTTGTTGCTATCATAAATTATGACTAGTTCCCCCATTTTTCAACTAGGGGAAATAAATGACCTCTGAAAAAAGTAAGTGTGAAAAGGATAAAATATGTCCAAGAAACTGTTAAAACCTTGATTTTTAAAGCATTTGTAACCCAGTAAGTTGTTTATACAAGACACTAGAATATTTTACTGTGGAAAATGAGGTTTGTCTCAAACTGAAACACAGAAGTTCAAAACAGTTAAAGTAAAATAAGGCATCTAGTGACTTCAATTTTGACATCTAAAATTTTCAGTTCCCTGCTTATGTTAAACAAGATTCTCAAATGATTGCCAGAATGATAATCAAGTTTGTTATTTAATAAGTCAAGGTCATAAAATCAAATGTCTACAAATAATAGATAGATGAATATAAAAGCCAGTCTGAGCATAGGCACACAGTTTGGGTTGGTCTGGGTGGTGAACTGGCACATACCTTATCTAAAAGAATACATATTAATTCTTTTTCAAAAATACTATAAGAAAGAGATTGGCAATAACAGGAAACTGCCAGGGAAGGGGTAGGGGTGCATCAATAAAGGTACCTGATCTCAAACCAAGTGAAGTGGTGACTAAAAGGAGGTCCAAGTTTCACCTGGACGAGAGCCACTTATGTACCTAATTCTAAATTGTACCTCACATCTTTAAAATTAAAAAATCTATTTTATCATGCACTAAACACATGCACAGTCAAATCCAATTTTATTTTAAATTATTATATTAATTTTAATTAATTAAATTTACCTAGTTATTTTATTTAATTATTAATTTTATTGTAACGTGAAGAATGGGCAAGACAGATGTGATCCAAGTAAGACTATATAAGGACAGAGTTATTCACTTAACGATGAAGAGGAAGAAGGATGCATTCTTATACTCCTAATTTTGTCATTTTAAAGTCAGAGTCTTCAAACAAAGAAAAGTTCAATAAGAATTTTTTGAGTAGAGAGCTCCATTTTTTTTTCCTGTGGCAATGTGCCATATCTTAAGAATACAGTTTTATAACAAGTAGAGAGCATGCATTTTTTAAAGTATAAGAAGCACAGGGAGAAGACAAACTTGTTAGTATTAAGACACTATTAGTATACGTGGATTTAAGAACAGGCAAGAAATTGAAGTTCCGAGATGGAAGCATACACAGGAAATATTCACATCCTGGTGATTTGTTCTCTCAAATTCAACTGCTTCTGGAGAGGAACGGGAAGAAGGCAATATGGTTTTCAATGGCTTGGCTTGGGAAGTAGTGTGCATACCTTACTGAACACCAGAATCACATGGGAGATTGTAAAAACTACATGCTCCTTACCTTCCTACATACACACACGCGCACACACACACACACACACACACACTTCAACTGTCTTCTCCTAAGATTTTAGTCTGCGAGGTCTGCGGTGGGATCTCTGCTTTTAAGATACACCCCAGAGTATTCTGATGTTAGTGGTAATAGACTATTATTTGAAGACTTTGTTTGAAGTCATACAACTTTTTCAGATGCTTGAAATTCATCTTCCACAAGAGGTTGGAAGTAAAAAATAATAAAAACAATCCAGCATAGGGGAAGAATCTCTTCCATAGCAGTAATGGTGGGTTCAGTGAAGAAAGGAGGTAGAAGAGAATGATTTATAATTTTTCACTGAAATTTTAATTAGCAATGTCATTTTAGAAAAAGCTAGAGTGCATAAACATTTGGAGATGGAAGTATTTTGAATACATCCATTCATTAAACAAATATATATTTAGCATCTACATAGATTGACTATTAAAAGCTTTAAAGCATATAAACTATACAGTGTTTAGGGAAATTATAATCTCAATGAAAAGATAGAAAATAAATTTTATCTCATGTACTAACACAATTTGATTGGCAGTGGTTGCTGGAAATTCTCTGTTGACAGATTGCTGGCAAGTCTAGCTGGGCTCAGATGTAGAGTATGCAGTAATTGATTAGCGATGTCTGATGTAAAAACAGTGATAAATGTGATTGCACTCTTGAGGTGGGGCTTCTTTTCCTAAGACAGTCTTATTTTTGTATTTGGAAAATATATCAAAATATTTTTAATGATTCACTTTTACGTCTTAAGTGTGTGAATTTTAAATTGCCCTGGCACCTGGAAAAATTTTAGGCACTTGTCAATATTGAATAATTCGTGTATACTTGATTTGATGTCTTCTTTTTAATTCTTAATGGCAACCAGATAAATCCTACACACTCACATTTCCTTTGAGAGAGCCACAGTTCCTTTTTCTCTATATCTTAGCAAATATATGGTTGAGAGTGCTCGCTAAGTAGCAAATATTTACAAGTTGGAGAAGTTGGAATTGTTAAGTGGCTCGTTGGACATCATTAAACAGCATGGCAATTTGTAGAAGGATGACTGAGGCAGATAATTCTGATAAAACAGTCACAAGTGATGACTGAGAAACTGAGAATTGCCAGCTGAATGCAGAAAGAGAGAGTAAATTCACATTGTAGTAAGGCAGCTTCTCTTGAGAGTGAGAAAGAGATTCATGCTATACACAAGATTGAGCACAAATTGGACCAGAAACTTCAAAACAAAGACAAAGGGTCTTGCTGACCTGTAGTGTTATTTATCTGCTCCCTTGCTTGACAACAAAAGTCTCAGAGTCTGGAACACCCGAAGTTTTCTCAATCACTTTAGGTTTCCATTTACTTCCCAAAGCACCTGTTAACCCTTTGGGAAACTTACTTCTATTTAAGAGTATGTCTGATTTTAAAACATCATTTTTTCTTGCTTGGGGAAAGTCAGAAACATATTAAATCAATGTGAAAAGATATTTTACCCTTGACTAGATTTTCATGTTGTATTTTTGGCTCTAGGGAGGTAAGGGAGGTAAGTGTGCTATTTATCTGCATGTGGTGACTCACATGACAACTAACTTGTGCTTGGCGATGTTGTGATAATTACCCATCTATGTTTGTTCACCTGATTAGGTTGTGTCTCGCTAAATGGTAAATGAAATTTGATAATTCTCTCCAGGCTGTATAAGGTGGTTTAGCTGCTTAAAACTCGATTGCCGTTTCCCCTCTGTCTCTTTCTCTCATGTTTACATTGTTGTTTCAGGTTAGTAATAAAATTGAACATTTTCCAAAGAACAGAAAAACAATACATGATAAAGAAGGAAGTATATCAAGGAAGAAAGGCCTCCAGAAACTATATTCAGGGCAGCCTCTGTGATAGATGCCCTCTACTAGTTCAGCCCAGGGTCGTCTAGTTTTAAACCCAGCTGAGGATGGTGCACAGTTGGACTACCCAGTATGTTTTCCTTTCAGTTACAGATAATTTAATTTGTGCATGCAGGAATAGAAGAGTGTGAGAAGTAAGACAAGGGAAGCAGGTTTCTGGAGGGGCATAGATATGCCAGACAGTTGCTATCTACTTACACCAAATGGTAGCTCTGTTCTGAAAACCCCTCTCAAACTTGAGAGTGAACAGTGGAGAAATAGTTAGGCCACTTCATGACAACTAGTAAATGTGCAACATCTTTTATTGATCAGGAGCCTATAGCCAAAAGATAGAATCCAGGAATGGAAATTGGAGAATGCATGAACATATCTCACTAAAAACAAATAAATACAAGGGCATGTAGAATAATATTACAACTACAGACAGATATTAAAGAAGCCTAACAGCAAATTTGGATAGCCAAAAAATCTGAAACTTTCAGTCAAAATATGAGTGAATCAGGGGAAAACTATAAATACCCACAGGCAAAGATTGTAAGTGGATCAGTGATATGGCATCTAGCAAATTGCCTCTGACTAGAGGCCACCAATTAAAGCAACACTTGGTGTTATATCCATGCTGGAACTGCTCTGGAGAGATGGTGGGACCAAGCATTTTTCTGACTCTGAGAGCTCATAAGGGGAAGTTGGAAACTGGTGGAAAGTCTAGTAAATTAAGAGGTCGTAAAAATGTAGTACATATACACAATGGAATATTATGCAACCATTAAGAAGGACAAATACATGAACTTTGCAGCATCTTGGATGGATTTAGAGTCTCTCAGATTCAATGATTTATCACAGAAACAAAGAACAGAGTACCAAATGTTCTCACTCATAGGTGGATCTTGAGCAATTTTCATAATACTATAAGAAAGGAATTGGCAGTAATGGGAAATTTTCATGGTGGTGGGATGGGGGTCGGGGTGGGATTGGCAGTTGAAGGAAGCTGCCAGGGGAGGGAAGGGCACACCTCATCAAGAAGGGTACCTGCATAATCAATGTTTGTATCCCTAACCCTGAATTGTACCCCATGTCTTTATAATAAAAATAAATAAATAAATAAATTTTTAAAAAGAGTAGTCTGGATTACATGACACTGGTAAAGCAGTTAATCTCTGTGGGTATAATCCATTAATTAGGAGCCACAATGCATGTTCTGTACATGCATTTATGTATATTCATTCATGGGATACATTCATGGGTATCCATGGGGACTGACTGGTTCTAGGACTGTGGAGACGGAAATCCATGAAAGCTCAGGTCCCTTACATAAAACGGTGAAGAATTTGTATACCACTTATTCATATCTTCCTGTGTACTTTAAATCATCTCTAGATTAATTATTATACATAATAAAATAAAAATGCTATATAAATAGTTGTTATGCTGCATTGTTTATGGAATAATGACCAAAAAAAGTGTGTACATGTTCAGTACAACACAACCTTCCATTTTTTTCCTGAATATTTTCCGTTCACAGATAAAGAGCATCAACTACCTTTCTTAATGTGGTTAATGAAAAGCAAATAGAAAAACACAAATATATGATAGAATGTTATTCACATATTCCTATTATCTCTTACATTATTATAATTAAATGAAGGTCAAGTTGTAAAAGTTTTAGATGTTACCAAATTTTTTTTATTTTGCTTGGATATACCATCAAAACACTTGAGAAATTTTGTGAGCTTCTTCCTTGAGCAACAACTTATGTCTTCCCTTATAAAACACTTGTTAAGATAGATTTTGCTTTCTTCTCCTTTAATTCTATCAAGGGTTTGAAAAATATTAGGATTTGAGCAATCTGCTAGCAAAGAGATCTAATTAAAGCATGTAATTAGAATCAGAAAGAAATATAAATTTTCCATAAAAATAAGAAAGATCATGGGTTTCAGGGTCCATCAAAGGACTAGCTCCATTCTTTCAACAGTTTGGATTTCCTCTATTCCTGAAGATAGCCTTACTGACACGTACTGGCTTTGTTTACTCAAGAGGTCAATCCTCAATATTAACTTTGTTTTCGGACTTTTGCCTATTATTTCTTATGTGTTTCCTTACCCTACAGCATTACAACAAATGAAGAACTTACCTGGGTAAGCATTGTAATTCATAAAAGTCCATACCAATGAAAAGAGAAAGATAAATTTAAAATTGGAGGAGACATGTTTAAGACATAGTCCTGTCATGTGTTAACTGTGTGACTTTAGGGATGTCCCCCTACCTCTGTGGATCTCAATTTCTTTGTTGGAAAGATGGAGGTCATACCTTCTGTGTTTCCAACCTCACAAATGTAAAAGATGATTGTAGTCATTATTATTGTGGGAATTTCTCTTGTCATTAGGAAATACCTGTTTCCTGTTATTGTTGTCATGTACTTATTGTTCTGACTGCCTTCATTCACCTATTCACTTATTTATTCTTTTAAGAAAAACTTATTATTTGGAAATGCTTATATAAATAAATAACATGCTTTATTCAAAATCATCCACAGAATAATTAATAATGTATTATGTGAAATGCAAATTTAAAAGTACACTTTGTAGTATATCCTTCAAAACATATTTCATTGAAAATCTAAAGAAACCTCTCCCACAATTTTAATCTTATAAAAAATTGCATGAGATTAGACACCACATTATAACTCTACAAATTTTATCTTTTATTTTGAATAGAAACACTCTTAGTCAATTATCCCCAATGGATCTTTCATTCTGAAGTACATTTGCATAAATATTTCTGTCATTTTATATTTTACCATGGTACTTTATATATAATTGCTATTATTAGGATTCTACCATTAAGAAATTGCTATTCTTTTTTGAAAGCATTTTCACTTTCTTTCATTTTTGTTATTTTTTCCTAAATAAATTTTAGTTAACCCTTGATTTTCAGAAATAATCTTACTGTGACCGTCAAATGCAATATCTAAGTAACCAATATGTGACATATAGTCTGTCCAAGTCTTCTCTGATAGGAAAGCTAGTTTGTTACCCTTTCTGTCTCTAACACCCACAGCCATTTATGATTTTGTGATGTTTTACAAATTAGCAGAATAATATATTAGTTTTTTAAAAGAAAAGCTTAATTCATTTTACAATCTGAATTAGTCTTTTGATTTAGATAATCATATAAAGAAAAAGGTAGATATACTCAGGCTTCTATTACTCAAACAATGAATATTGAAATGTTTTAAATTCATTCACAGTAAAAAAAATCTTACATTAAGTAATATTTTTCTTTTCATGTATGTGAATATATCATCTCATGAATTTCTAATAGAATATTTCAGATAACGATAATCTACCTTAACAGAGAAATAAGTTCACTTCAGCATCACAATGGAGTGCTAGTAAACCACTGTGAATATAAGATTATACCTGTTTAGAACCAGTGAAGAGTCATGCTTTCTCTCTTGGACCTATTCGGGGTCTACTTTGTAATCAAAGATCTGCTCCTAGAGCTAACATATCTGTTTGGGGTCTTGTCCTATGAAGTAGATAACAGGATATCTTTCTTTGGGACCCAGTGATCTACATGTTTATGAACTCCCAAACAGTCTTCTTTTTTCCCTATATCTAATACATCATTTTTTGTTTGGCAGGAGGCAGCCTTGCTCTTCATCATGATGCTTTCTTCTGAATTGTCTTTAGGAGTCAATATTTTTTTTTGTTTCCTCAGAAAGTGGATCTTTGATACTCAAAAGTCTGAAAAAGCTGCCTTGTCCTCTTCTTTCTGCAGCAACATCCTGTCCTTAAGGCAATGGAAACAGACCTGCCCATATGTCTGCATGTGAGGAAGGACATATGGGAAAGGGAACTTTGTGACACTCAAGATATATTGCCACTAGGTGGTATCTCCTTACTACTAGCTTCCAAAGCAGCCTGTACCTGCCCTATTAACAACATTCAGGTCTTGTTCTAAGTAATATGCTGACTGTGTTCCTCATCATACTTTAGGTTCTATGAAGACAGATACTGTGTCTTTATTTTTATGTGGGAAACTTAATAAACGATTGATGGATGAATATATACATAAATAAATGTCAACTACAGCACCGTTGAAGGTTCTTAATCTAACTTAATATAAGATGGTTATAAGATTTTTGTAATGCCCTATTTTGAATGGGATGAACTAACTCAACTTGTAGTCATAGCCCAATGCTCTGGATTTGATCCTTGTTGATACCTGGGTCCCAGAAGACTTATTCATGACATCCAAATGGGATGGAATGAGAAACCATACGGACCAATGTAGTTGCCATATCCAAAACTATTCTATTACAAAAATGAGCAAATGATTTTGGTAGTCAGAAGAACAATAAAGAAGTTAGAACAAAGAGTACACTGAGATATAAAGTATTCATTTAAAGGACAGTTAGGGGGCAACCCCTTCAAGTCCCCTCCCACTGTGGGAGCTTTTCTGTTCTCTCAATAAATTCTGTTTTTTGTTGTTTTTTTTTAAAAAAAGGACAGTTAGGAAAGCCATCATATTGAAAATATTCCTATATCCCTGTTTTATGTGGCTACATGATGTATACGCTCCGTGAAACAGAAGATAAACAGATAAATAATTTGCTCAGCACATACTAGAATGACTGCTTTTATGTACACTCCTGATTTTATAGTACTACTAATTATAACTCAAATTTATTTGTTGTTTTCTCTGATTATGATATTGCAGAAACTGTGCTAAACACTTCATATACATGATACAATTTAACTCTCCTAAAAATCCCACAGTATAGATGCTGTTTTTATCCCACTCTACAGGAAAGAAACTTGGGATAAGTGATGACAAATGACCTTTTCCAAAGTTGTATAGTTAGTAGTGACAGATCTAATACTCAGTTATTTGAACTCAAAACTTACACATTGTTGATGGAGGAGGGAAAGATGATACAAACCTAGGAATTTTTAACTATTATGATGATATGAGTGAAGAGAAATTAACTAACCCTGTTTTCTTCATCCTTTTCATAAATCCAGAAGACATACCTATTTTGTGAAGAATCTGAATTTTCAATTTAGAAGTGCACTTAATTGTCCAGGCACAGTGGCTCAAGCCTGTAATCCCAGCACTTTGGGAGGCCTAGGCAAGAGGTTTGCCTGAGCTCAGGAGTTCCAGACCAACCTCGGCAGCCCTTGTCTCTACAATAAATAAAAAAATATCCCGGGTGTGGTAGTGCATGCCTGTAGTTCCAACTACTTGGAAGATTGAAGCAGAAGGATCACCTGAGTCCAGCAGGTCGAGGCTGCGGTGACCATGAGCATGCCACTGCACTCCAGCCTGAGTGACAGTGTAAGACACCAATTAAAAAAGAAGTGCACTTAATTGCCCTGTGTGGTTCCATCAGTTATTTGCTGACAATCTATATGCATAATTTTCTCTCTTGTTTTTTCCACTGCCACTAATTCCCCTGAATCACTTCTATAGAAGTGAGTACATCCAAAAGCTGACTTTCAGCAAAATCCATCACTTCATGAGGGAAATAGAGGTAGATAATTCAGTAACCCGAGCTGCAGTGTTGTGGTGATGTGGTTGGCCTCAGATGTACTCTAGTTGGTAAGATTCATCACTTTGAGTGAGTCTCGAACACTGGGAATTATCATCTTTATTCTCTTGTAACATGAGCTGAAGAAAAATCCAAGGCAGACACTGCCTCTTAATTAGTCAGTGTCAATAAATGTTGTGATCACTAAATGCTCCTTTTATTACTAGTCTTACTGGGGAAGAAACTGAGGGAGACTTTGTGTCTTACCCACATGTGACACATTTGTCTCAAAAAGTGATTTTCAAGTTATGAGACCTCCAGACCTGAACACAGATGTACCTGGCTCCACCTCTTTAGAAATCCAGTGTCTTTTTCCATGAAACTAAATGTGTTAACCAGTCCATCTTCTTTCAGAGATTATAAAAACATTCAACTTAGCATCTACCAAAATCAGAAAAAAGAGAAGGTTTTAGAATTTGTGTGGGATTCCACATGTGGGACTCTATACATTTGTAAAGGCATTTATAGCCCTGATAATAGGGAGAGTATTTGCCAAAGTGTGAATGAAGATACTATTTGCTGAAAACTCATTCCTGCAAGAGCTGTCAAAGAATGATTCAGCATCACACCTAGAAAGGCCTAGTCAGTGAGGAGGGGTGAAGAAGAGCAAAGTGCTGCAATCAGATACATTCAAGCTGCAAGACATTGGGAAAAGGTATTTAACTTTTCTGACCTTAGTGGCAATAAGTGCTTTTATTTTATAATGTCATTGCATTAAATTAGTTAATATTCAGCACAATACTTGACATATAGTAAGCAAAGGAGAAGTTTTAGCTCACTGTTTAGTATCATATCATCTTTGTCACTATCATCAAGACCAGGGATCAACTGACTATGCGAGCAGGCTGAGTCTGCCTCAAAATCTGTTTCTACAAATAAAATTTTATTAGAACACGGTCACACTCAGTTATTACACATTGTGGATAGATGCTCTTGCCCTGCAATAGTGGAGCTGTATAGTTGCTGCAGATACCTTTGTACAAAAAGTTTGCTCACCCTGAAGCCCGTGGTAAATGATGGAAAGAATAAGAAGCAAGCCCCGTCTGCTGCTTCTATCCATATCATATATTAGAGGTTTGTTTATTATTTTATTGTAGAAAAACTGAGGAAAAACAAAAGTGGAGACAGTAAAGGAGAAAAACCAGGCTAGTAAATATATATATATGAAAATGAGCCTCTCTGAGTCAGAATATAGGAGGCAGAAAGAAGGGAGAGAAGGTAATGTTGATAGGTAGGATTGTCCCAATAACAATACATTAGCTCAAATGATACAGAGTGCCTATGGGAACCTAGGTGGTTCTCAGCTGATGGAGTCTTGAGCATGAGTTGGGAGCATGGAACTGGAAGATGAAATTGGGTGGCAGCCAGAGCATCCTTGATATTAGCTGTTATCTTAAGAAGCTAAGAATTTGTCTTGTAGGAGATGGGAAATCTTGGAAGGTGGAAGACAAAAGTGACATTCTAAGTTTTTTTTTTTTTTGATGTGGATCACTCTGAAAAGGGAATATGCAAAAATAATGGACAGATAATGAAATGGAGGCAAGGAGAGCAGCTGGGAAGTAGTATCAGTGATGCATGTAGTGTGCATTTTCCTAACTGTCACATGCAAATTAGTCAAATCTTGTCAGGACTGGAAAGCTTGGGAAAATTCAGGCTGGCTAGAAAATCAATACTTTTTTTCTGAATTTTCAATTAAATCATTTTTAGTTTATGCACATCCCAATTAAGGTAGCCACCAAGTATTATGAAGAATGGATTTTTTAAAATGGACATGCTCTTTTACAGTAGCAGTGAGTGCACTTTCATATGATTCCATGAATGCCAGCCCATGGTAGGAGTAGTAATAACTACTGGTAGCCATTATTGATTGGTGAATCATGAACCAGTCACTTTAGAGGCATTAATGTTCTTCCTTTTGAGACTTCCACTGCTATCATTTCAGTTGTACAGGTAAGGCTACTAATGCTTAGAGGAGTGGAGTAATATGCCCAAAGTTACATGAGCAGTAAATGGCAGGGCGAAGATTCGGAAACAAATCTTGTTTTCTCCTCTATAAAATACATGACTCATGAGTACAGAATATGTACTCGTGTTCTTGGAAGAGTGAATGGCAAGTCAAGGACTCTGAATATTTGCTATATAACAAATGAAAATTTTAATGAATAGTTCGAAATTTCATGTCTATAGCCTCCATGATGTAGCACCTGCCTGGTATTATAAAATGTTAGCGGTGCTTATCAATTACTCCGCTAGAACCAGATACTACCCCATGGCTTTAATTTGTCAAATACCACTCAGTTCACTTAAAAAAATTTTTGAATATCTTATTCTCTATTAATACAACATATATATACTACATCTTATAACTTATCAAGAACTTTATTGTGCATCACCTCATTTAATCTTCATGATAGCTTTAAGGTATTTGTTCAATTATATAGATGAAAACCCTGTGATTCAGTAAGGTTATCAACCCAGCTAAAAATCCAGGTCTTCTGATTCCAAACTTGTGTACTGTCCGTTGTATCAGAACTACTTCTTATGTAGATGACAAAAATGTGGAGCTATAAATAATTTAAAGTAAAGAAGAATATTTTGTTTACTTTTTTCAAAGTATTATTTGTGCGTGTGCACTATAAGTTTATATACACATGCAAGTATGTTTCTGAAAAAATGCACAAACTATAATTTTGCAGTTCACTAAATTTTCATACGTTCATTTAGCCAGCACCCAGATCAAGAAACAGAAGATTACTAGTTGCCACAGGGTCTCTTTGCACCATTTAAACTACTGAACTCTTTAAATAAAATACTATGACTTCTTGTAGGATACATTGGTTTTACCTGTTTGGTACTTTGCATAAATGGAAGCAAAAGTATGAATTCTCTTGTGCCTAAGCGTTTTTACTCAATGCTATATTTAAGAGATTCATCAATACTGGTGTATAGTTATAGTTTATTCTTAAGTTTTAGCATATTTCATATTTGAATATGGTGGGATTGTTTTTTAAAATATATTATACTCTTGAATGCCTCTTGGGTAGTTTTCTATTTGAAATTATAAAATCATTTGACTCAAAGTAGTGCTGCTATGAAGATACTTGTACAGTGTCTTTTGGAAGCATACTTAGGCATTTCTGCTGAGTATATAATTAGTAGTAGAATTTCTGGGTCATAAAGACAAAACTTTGCTATAGAAATTTGTGCAGTTATTCTTATCATTTTTCCATATTCATGTTAATTAGTTTGGGCTTGGTTATGTGCAATAGAATTAGATAATGTTTGGGCCGAAGTGGGGATGATTAAACGTTGGGAGCCCTGAGAGGTGACCAGGATAGCTCATTTACTCCTAGTTCGTTGGTCCCTCAGGACAGTGGTACAACTGCCTTACAAAGACCTGTTACTTGATTTTAGTTTGACCCCCACACATAGGTTAACTTCAGGTGTTGCACTTGGATTGTTGAAAGGCTATCACTCTAGAGAATTTGACAGGATCTTTTGAGTAATTATGTAACCAACCATCCAGAATCTTGGTATTAATTGCTACATTTTCATCCTTTTATATTAGTGGAACATAAAGGGAAAAGACCTTAGAAAACTGAAAAAAAATTATTTGCCACACCATTATGGAGCATAATTTTCTCCTTTGTATGGATAGATGTTTTTATAATGACTGTATATACCTGACTTCGCAATTGTGTTAGATAATAGAATACTTTTGTCAAGAGTTGGTGCAGTCTAGGCTGAAGACTAGTCTTAGCTCAGCATGAATATACATATAGACTGGAAAATAGAGAATTCCTATTAGTATTTTATACATAAACATCTAAATAATTTAGAATGCTTAAAGTAGCCAGGAGTTGTCATGTGTCCAGTCCTGGCTATCTGTAAATCTAAGATGAGACAAGACTCTTGGATAACAATAAGTTTACACCTTGCCCCACACAATAATCTGAGGGTGGTTAAAATGTCAGGGAGCAGGACAGATTTGTGTCCTGAAATGGTGGTTGACGTTTATAAGAATCGGTGAGACATTTTCAAGCTGAGTCAGGACTTGGCAAAGACCCTTTCTCACTTCCAAATTGTTATTTGAACTCTGCAATGAGTCAGTGTTTTTATTAAATTTTTTTTTTTTACTTAATTGGAAAAGTAATTGAGGACAAAGTATACTTAGTTTAAATGCTGTTTAGATTAAGAAATTATAAAAGGATATTAGGGTTTCATGGGAAAAAATAAAAGTAATCTAGATATTAATTAGAGATGTATTAAAATGAAAAGGTTAAAAATAACTAACAAGAAAGATTGCAGAGCAGTATATACAAGATGATCATATTTCATTCAAAAGTTGTGTGTGTGCGACATGAGCAAGTGTAAATAGAGAAAGTTCAGAAATTTATGAGCTAAGGATACCATCAGTAGAGATCTGGGGTAGTAGTGATGTAAAGTCTTTATTACTATTGTTATTGTTTTTAATAACATTGCTCATCTTCATTTTCAACATTTCTATCATGTACAAGTTTTGACTGTGTGCTAATAAAGAGGGTAATTGTAAATATAAATAACTACATAAGGAAATTGTTAAGGTATTCAGTGCTACAAATTGTCTGATGGGTGATTAATGAAAATGATTAATAATAGCAGTGCAAATCAAAAACAACATTAATTAGCATTGATTAAGTGAGTACTGTGATAAGTTTTGTATATACATTTTATAAATTGATCCTCATTAAATTCCATGAAGTGGGTACTATTATTATTTATATCTTAAAGATAAGGAAACAGAAAATTGCAGAGGTTTACCAACTTGCCCAAGGACGCAGATAGCAAATGATGAGTGAGATTAAGCCCAGATCTGCCTGAATGCAAATAATTTTTACTTAATTACCATATACGTTGCCTCTTATTTTCCTATTACCAACATCATCATGATCTCATTGGCAGTTCCAAAGATGGTTTTCTTTTTTTCGTTAGATACAGAGATCACTCCACAAATTATTAGTATCTGTTCCGTTAAAAAACTGCTAAGTTCTTGAATATAGAAATGTAGAAAGTTGGAATAAAAATGGAATAAGTTGGCTGACCTTGCATTCAAAGTGTTCACAATCTAGCAATATTGTTATCATGCAAAGAAATAATTTGAATATACTTAATTTTTGAGAAGTCAATTTTAGTGCAGAAAGAAAACAGAAATAAATTTGAAACATTTTTCTGTGGTATATGAATACCCTAATAAACTAAGGTAGAACACTTAGCATCATTTCATATATAAATTTACATATATACTAATAGATACTTATTGAAGAATGGATGTGTATATAGAAATTTATTAATGTTTTTGGTAGATAAAAAAAGTTTGAGCTATGAAACTGGATCTTAATTAAATACCTTCATAAGTGTGCATTAAATATGCTTAAGAAGACTTCACATATTCTCTTCTGATTGAAAAGAATTGTTCTAGGAGTCACATTCTGCAGAATCATGTATATTTCATCTATGTGCCTAATTTCAATCTAAAGTTCACTGGGATTTATATTGCAATTAAATGTAATTGAGCAAAATAATAGTATACAAAAATCAACAGAGTGAAAAGCTAAAGAAAATGATTTATGTTACATACTTTTCTTTAAAAATGACACTAAAATGTCATTGTTGCTAGTAAAAGAAGAGGACTTTATTTATGTGATTGAAATTTTTGGTGTAAGAACAATTCAGAAATAATAGAAAAGTATTTCAAGCGTATTGTAGAATTACTCAAGATATGAACTACCATGACTCTGAAGATTTTAGGTAGACAAAAATAAAACACTAACTTTTGGAAATCCTTAGACCTATTTTGAACCATTGATATTTAAGGATTTTTACTGATTGCATAGGGACAGGGAGAAAAAAAGGCAAAATTTTACATTTATTAAATTATATTCATAATTTAATGTCTTACTATTGGCCACATTAAAGAAAACACTATTTTCTGCCCCTTAACCCCTTAAGTTCTTTGGTTAATTAGGAAATTAATATTGAAAAAATACTATTATATAATTTACCAACCTTATTGATATTTTGTCAATTGTCCCATTAATGTCCTTTCCAGCCAAATAAAAAATAGAAAATCTGTACTACATGCAATTCAAATTCATATCTCTTTAGTCTTCTTTAATCTGGGTCTTCTTTAATAGTTCTGGGGTTTTTCTTTGTAATTCATGCCATGGACATTTTTGAAGAGTGCAGGTCAATTATTTAGTAGAATGTCACTCAACTTGGATTTATCTGATGTTTCCTCATGAATAGATTCAAGTTAAGTACTTTTGACAGTTACAACCCAGAAAGTGATGTTATGTTCTTCTCAGTACATCATATCAGAAGGTACATGTTGCTGATTAATCCCATAACTAGCAAGGCAAGTTTTGCTTTTAATTTGACAGATAGCATTGTATGTACTTATCGTGTACAACATGATGTTTTGAGATACACATACATTGTCAAATGGTTAATTCTAGCTAATCAACAAATGTGTTATCTCACAGTTGTTGTTTTTGTGATGAGTGCATTCAATTTCCACCCTCCGCAGTTTACAAGTTGACAACATATCATCATTAAATATAGTCACCCTGCTGTGCAATAGATCTCTCAAATTTAGTTTTCCTGTCTAACTGCAATTATGTATCTTTTGATCTGTCGCCATACTGCCTATCCTGTCCAGTCCTGCTTCTAATCACCACTATTCTATTCTCTACTTTTATAAGATCAACTTTTTTTGATTCCACTTATGAGTGAGACCATGCCAAATTTGTTTTCTGAATCTGACTTATTTCACATAACATAATGTCCTCCAGGTTCATCCATGTTGCAGTTGAAATGATTTTCTACATTTTAAAGGCCAAATCATGTACACCACATTTTATTGATTCATTCAACTGTTGATGGACATTTAGGTTGATCCCAGTACTTTAAATTGTAAATAATGTTGGAATATACATAGGATTGCAGATATGTCTTTGACATACTGACTTTATTTCATATATATAATCACATATTTCATAATATATATGTTTGTGTGTGTATGTGATATATATATATATATATGTATATATCCATTATTAAGCTACTAGGGAAAAAAAAACAAGAGAAAAGTTCCCTGACGTAGGCCTGAGCAAGAATTCTTTGTGTAAGATCTCACTGACAACAAAAGTAAAAATAGACAAATGGGATTACATTAAGCTAAAAAGCTTTTCCACAACAAAGAGAAACAATCAACAGAAAAGACAACCTACAGAATAGAAGAAACTATTTGCAAACTATGCATCTGATAAAGGGATAATATCCAAAATGTATAAGGAGTTCAAACAACTCAGTAACAAATAAACAAAACATTAAAATATTTTAAAATATTAAAAATGAGCAAAAGATCTGAATAGATTTTTCTCAAAAAAAGACATACAAATCACCAACAGGTATATGAAACGTGCTAAACATCACTAACCATCAGGAAAATGCAACTCGAAACCAGAATGAGATATCATCACATTCTATTTAGAATAGTTATTATCAAAAGACAAAAGATAGCAAATGCTGGCAAGGATGTGGAAAAGAGGGAACCCTTATAGTATAATATGGGTGGGAATGTAAATTCATACAGCCATTACGGAAAATAGTATAGAGACTTCTCAAAAAAATTAAGAAAAGAATTATCATACAAAAAAAAACCTCCTCATTAAAAGTTAAAAATATAGTTTCAAACATTTTCATTAGACTAATAGTATACTGTGAAATCACTTGTGGAAGTGGTTTTCTAAATTTAAAAAATTTAAATTTCAACAATAACAACAACAACAAAAAAAAACTCACCCCCTCTCCAGGATGTTATGCATTCAACAAAGGAAAGGTAACTGAAAGATGAAGATGGCTTTTTTTTTTTTTAAATGAATCAATCATTTGTTTTCTTGTGGGACAAAGGTAACTTTTCCCACTCCTTTTCCCCCAGACTAGACAGTTCATCAAAAAACTTTCTAAGAGTTTTGGATAAATTCATAGACATTTTGGAGCTACAGTTATCTTAGGGCAGGTATATGCCCTAGGAGTGAGCATTGAAGATAGTTAATCTACTCATTTCTCATATTTAGATAACATTCCAGAAGCCTATCATGCCCTCAGCTTTCACCCAGAGCAAAGAGATAGAATATCTTTACCACATTTGGATTCAGCCTTCTAGGCTGTTTAAAATTCTTTAAAAAATTAAAGGCATTTCCTCTTATACAGAAAATCATGTTTACAGTAAAGCAGATTTAATGTTCCTGCTTTGGTCCTAAAGAACTCCAGGCGTAGTCTTTCTGCCACAATCATGGTGAGCCAGATTATGCATTTTATGAGCAAATGCAATGCTCTGGCTTGTATTACATCACAGACATTTTCTGTGATAAAACATGGTCGGTGAGGGGAATGTATGAGTGTAGACTCTGGATTCAGAATTCAGAACCTGGTTCTACCACATTACCTGCTGTGGGATCATGGGAAATTTCGTAATCTCATTCTCTTTTTCCTCATCTGTAAAACTGGGATAATGATAGTATCTATCTTATAGGATTATTTCAAGGATTAAATGAGTATAGAAATACTTAGAATAGTAAATGACAAATAATTCGTGTGCTCAAAACATTAGATAATTATTGTCATGAATATTCATATCTATTGATGCATGATATTCTAGCTAATAAATATACAACCATTGACTTGCCATTCAATGTTCCTATTTGATGGATTTGCTTGTAATTGGATTAACCCAGTTTGATTTATTAGTTATATTAGTCTTGTGATGTATCAGAATTAATCAGAAAAAAAACACTCAAATTACAAAAATGATTACATTTTCCTTTAAGGGTTTTTCCCTATTATATGTAAAAATCTTTGGATTGTTTTCAAGCACACAAACAGAAATGAAGTAATCAAGATTGTCATATAGACAGTCTATCTGGAAAGTGTTCCTCCTGTCCAAAATATTAGTAAATGAACAGTACCACAACAATAAAATAATCAAGGTAATATTTTCAGTGAGTCACTTTTCTTTAAACCTTTGAAATGACATCAACTACAATTATAGAAAGTCAACATTGTCTCTTATTGCAAGCAGAGAACTTGCTGAAAATATGACCCTTAAAAAAGCCTTGATTAGACATATGGCACTGAGTATGTGATGAACTTGATTTATCTTGAACGTGAATCTATGAACATACGTGTATGTTCCACAGGCACGCCATCTTAGTTAATTATTATGAGATGTCAATTTAGAGAACAAGCTGTTGATTTAGTTATTTTTCTATATTTGAGAATTTGTTAGATTCCCACCTTAATACTTTAGAAAAAGCTTGCATGTTCTCTCAGAACAGGCCAAATACAGTAGACTTTTAAGAAGGATGCCTCAATGAATTTTTGAGTACAACGCCAGTTGAGTCACTAAAATAATTGTTTTGTCTGTAAGTTAGTTATGTGTAGAGGGAATATAAAGTGGAGGACTAGGCAAATGTCAATAAGTTTGATACATGTAGATGCCAACTAATATCAGGTTTTCTTTAAATGGAAGATGTGTCTACAAATTTCAAAAACGATTGCTTTCCACGTTCAGTTCCTTTTGCCTCCATTGGCCCAGTTGATATGAACTACAATGAATGGACTGGCATAATAATCATATTAACTCGACAGTAAACTCTATCAAAAACTATACCGACCCACCCCAAATATTTCAACTGGGTCATGCTCTAGCAATCTAACTTGAAATAAAAGTCATAAAAACTGGAGACAATAAGTTGTGTTATCTTTTTCACATCTGACATAAAAGAGAAAGTGTGAAAAGATATTTAAGAAACTCACAGTCACTACAGGCAACCATGAGTTTTGGGAGACATATAGGACATCCCCCTAAATAGAATCTGAGACTTCCTGTGATTGCCTCCCCTTCACAGGAAGAAATGGTCCTAAAAGATCATGCCCATTGTTCTTAAGGTATGTATGACAGGTCTCTGTGCCTCATCCAAAAGATAGATTGTTTCCCTGCCCAGGAAAGGAGAACATATTGTATGGAAATACTGAAAGCCTCTTTGATATGAAATTATGCTTTCTTACCCTTTCTACTTTGTAGGCATTTATATATATATAGTGCTGGTGAAAAAAATATATGTATATTCTTGTATACTAAAAAATAATGAAAGAAGGCAGTGCTACAAAACTAAGGACCAACAAATTCTGTCCTGAGGAAAGAAAAAGAATGAGAATGTTCCTCTCAGTTTCCTAGAACAGTATCATTAGTCTGCACAAGGAGTTAGTGCCTGTGCTAAATACTCTTTTACTGACCATCCCCACTTGTCATAACAGGGGCCCAGAATTAGCTATTTAATGGAAAATTCCCACCTCAGACAGACATCTAGAATGATTCTGTTACCTTGTTATTGCTTGGTCTGAATTCAATAAGTGTTGGTGAAAAAATATTTTAAAATCTGGAGCCCTTGGGACACACGGGAATTGTAGTTAGGTTTTAGTTTTAGTCTGAGAATGAAGAATACCTTCGTAACAGAGTAAAACTGTTGATTTACCTTTGAAGATACATGAAACCGTTGTCTACTCCCACTGCCATAGTTAACGTTATTTACTTGCTGAGGTTGGCAAACTAAGGAGCATAAACCAAACTCATCTAATGGCAAACTATAGGAAGTGAATAGAATTAGTTGCTAAGAGGCTTTTGGGTCGTCTGCGGCAGCCTCTTCCTCATGTTCAACTGGAATAAATCCAAATCCTACTGCATATCAAATAGCTCACACATAAACGTGGGGCCCAGGCAGATGGGGAGGTTCCTTTCGTTCCTGAGAAGTGGTAGGTGACAATTCCTCTAGGTGGAAAGCCTGGTAGTGAACTCTGGACATTTCTCCAATCACTAGTGCTAATTAGTCGTGGTCATAAGCAACAGAAAGGGAGTTAGTGCTACATAAGCAATTTTTTGTGTTGTGTGTGTGTTTTAATGAACACAAACTCATTGTAAAGACTTAGAGTACTTAAGAAGAAATGAAAAGTAAAGAACTAGACTCATAAAACATAAAATAGTAGGATGGTTATGTCACTTTTGAAGACATGTGCTACAAGAATTAATGAAGTATTGGAGCATCAGTGTTGGCATGGATTCACTGTGATTGTTTTCTGTACTTATTTCACTTAGGATTCAGTGTCTTAGGAAAGATAATGAGAGACCTCAACAAGGCTCACTTAAGACATCTATCCCCTACACAGGAATTGGACAGGATATCTTTTATGTTAATCCTACCAAAATTGAAGTCAAGTATTTTGAATTGTTTCAAAGGAACATAAGGGAACTTCTGCTAGAGCAAAGGAAATAGATAATGTGAAAAAGGTAACAAAAATCCATTTTACCAACTGTTTATCCTACTTATCCTTTAGCTAATCAGTGTTTTATAAGGAGTAGTAAATCTACCACATATTTTGTTTACTCTAATTATCTTGAAAGTATTTTTAAAAAATATTTTTGATGGCCCAAGGTACGGTTTTGCCAAACTCCTCCAGCTTGGCAAGACTCAACTCCAAACTCTGAGGATCATACCATTCTTATTGAGGTCTGTTTTGCGCTGTGTTAGCACAGGTCTGGAGTAGACCTCACTCTAAGGCATGGTTTTTATTCCTAATGTGTGGTCTTTTTGATGTTTTAGCTAGATGGCTAGGGTGTGACCAAAGTCTATTCTTTTAGGTTGGTCCAGAACTGCAATCTCTCCCAGCATGAATTTCTTTGTCACTTTTGTCTTCATTCTGCCTTTAACCCCATAGCAGTCACTCCCTGGTAACCCTCCAAGGTCATCAGCCAAATAATTAACTGCCGTGAACTTCCCAACCTCAAACTTCTAGGATTTTTCTTCTGTGAAATCACCTTCTCTCTAGTACCTGCACTGCAGTTTTCAGACATTTAAGGACCCTGGAACTTTGCTCACTGCCATCTCAGCTCAGTGGCACCGGCTTGCTCTGCCTGTGCTCCATATCCCTCTGCAACACACCAGAAATGTCCATAGGCAGAAGGACAGGATGAAACCAAAACTTACCTGATGAGTTTTCTTCTCTTAGGAATTGCTGCCATGTGCTGTTTGTTGTCCGATGCCTAAAAATAGCTGTTTTAAATATTTTTCATGTGTTTTTAGATATTTATAGCTGAAGGACTAGTCCAGTGCCAATGAGTTCATCATGGCTAGAAGTCCAGCAATATAATATTTAATAAAACTGTAAGATATGAAACACAAATATACTTTATGCACACATTTAGAAAAATATATACAAAATATAAAATACATATTTTAGTAAAAATATAGAAAAACCTTTAAGAAACCTGTCTTTGTAGTCCATATTTAGAGGAAATTACATGAAAAATTAGTCAAGTGAATGAATACAGGATTTAGGATATTGGATAGCTCAGATAGGCAAATCTAGGTTTCAGTGTGCCTGGAGTAGGAAATATAGGTAGATGAGAATTATTGTGAATATTTTACTTTTGAGGTTGAATAGTTGTTTCATTGGTTCTTGTTATATTATTAAAATAGATAGGGATAAATAAATTAATTTTAAAGGACCTGGGAGGAAGGGCACATAACATTAATAAGGGTACCTGCCGGGTGTAGTGGCTCACACCTTGTAATCCCAACACTTTGGGAAGTGGAAGTGGGTGGATTATCTGAGCTTGGGGGTTCGAGTCCAACCTGAGCAATATGGTGAGACCTCTTCTCTACAATAAATCAAAAAATTCAGCTGGACATAGTGGTGCATGACTGTGGTTCCAGCTACTTGAAAGGCTGAGGTGGAAGGATCACTTGAGCCCAGCAGGTCGAGGCTGCAGTGGTCTTGAGCATGCCACTGCACTCCAGTCTGGGTGATAGAGTGAGACTCCAACTAAAAATAATAATAATAATAAGGGTACCTGATCTCAAATCAGGCAAAGTGGGGACCAAAGGTAGCCCCAAACTTTTCTTGTACGAAGACCACTTGTATACTCAGTCCTGAATTGTATCCCACATCTTCAAAATGAAAGAAATAAAAAAGATAACTTTAAAAAATGAAATAAACGTGTCATGAATGGATCATTGACGAAATTATTTCCTGAACAAAACAGTGTAACTTCAATTCTTTACTTGCGAAACCAAATTTTAATTGCTTATAAATTGGACCCTAGGGATTGTCTGATTTTTTTTCCAAATAAAAACAAAAATAAAACCAACAACTGGCATTTAGAATCACCTTTATATCACCTATGGTCATATAAATACTTAATTTAAATATAGTTTATCAACCAAGACCAATTTTCATGTAAACTTGCATTTATCAAATTGTGTTTGGAATAGCAAGTTACATTATTTTATAAACAAATCAGATGAGAGTCTTTCAGGATTGTTTGATTTTAAAAATCTTTCAGGATTTCATGGTCAGATTTCCACAGACAGGGTGTATGTGTCAAGGAGGATTGTTTGTTTGGGTGGTCAAGGCAGGAGGACAGCTTGAGCTCAGGAGTTTGAGACCAACCTGGGCAACATAGCAAGACCTTGTCTCTACAACAAATAAAAAACATTAGCCAGGCATGGTGGTGCATACCTGTTGTCCCAGCTATTTGAGAGGTTGAAGTGAAAGGATCATCTGAGCTTAGGAGGTCAAGGCTGCAGTGAGCCATGATCGTGCCACTGTACTTCAGCCTGGGTGGCAGTGAGACTCATATGAAAAAAAAAAGTTCAATAATTACATAATAGATTTATACAATGCAATGCTTGCAACAATTACAAAATGAAATACTATTAAGTGGAACAACATAGACAAGTCCTGTAAACATAATATTGAGAAAGGAAGTCACGAAAGAACATGTACTATATGGTTTTACTTATGGTTAAACTAATTTATAGTATTAGAAATCAAGATAATAGTTACTTTTAAATAAGAAAGTGAGACTAGTATATGGGGGAATGAGAAAGGCATGGGAATCCTGGTACCATATTATTGGTTGATCTGGATAATCATGTTATGCGTGGTTTATTTTGTGATAATTCAGTAGTCTGTTCATGTATGATCACTGTACTTTTTATGTACATTATACTTTTAAAACCAAGTTTATTTTTTATATTAATGTGCATAAATTAAGCACATAGTTTTAATTTGCAAGATTTCTTTAAGTTGCTTCAAAGGTGTGAAAAATGAAATTCTATCTATCTGGACAGGCTGGACAAAAACAATTTTATCTACTGCTAAGATCCGTGTACATGACCTCTCACTATTTTTTGAGTGTGAAGAGTTTCTCTGTGTTTTTTTTTTAAACCTGAGATCATTGCAATCATATCATTCCAACTCAAATTGCCTTTTATAGTTTGAGGTACTCAGAAATAGTCTTTCTTCATTTTCTAACAGATGTATTACCAAGTGGAAATAGTAATATTACCAAGTGCACAATTCTCAAGCTATAAAAATACCTCATATTTTCTCTTTATACTCTTGTTTTAGCTCATTTAAATTATCATGTGGCAATAGAATGGCACAGTCTTGTCCTGCAAGTGCACCTGTAGATAAGTATTCTGAGGAAATCCTGTTATGGTAACTATCAATAGCCTTAGCCTGACAAGGAAGGGCTTTCTGAAGCCCCTGACACATTTGACCAATTGGAGATGTGCTTTCTGGCCCTGAGCTCTCCTTCTATTGAGCCAACTTGTCTATAATAAAATAAATGAGTGCAAACTTTTTTCATGCTCCAAAGTGATTTATGATAGAACAGAAACTTCAGTTGGACAAATCTTTAGCTGTCACTCAAAGTGTCTGCTTTCTGTGTAGGTGTCATTCCATTTTACTCATGCACAACAAATCATCTTGTCAGGAGGTATTAAAGCCAAATCATGACTTTCTTTAATTATTTGATTTCTAGTAAGAAAGAAAGCCTCTTGTTAGTACATCATTTGATGTCTTATTAAAGTAAGATTGTTCTTAAAGCAGATTTAAGGCAAGATGCATTAACCCAAAGATATAATACTTAGAAATGATGAGTTAACACTAATATAGCATCTGCTACATCATATACATATACATATTTGGTGTAGTAGAGGCTATATGTATATAGTATTAGTCTGGTTCTTTTTCAAAAGGGCAATTACATGTTTTATGGAACTAAACATTTGAATATTGAAGTTAAGGCTCACATAAATGTGGAGAGATCTGAGAGAGTGAGTACATGAAAGACCATGTCTGCAGGGTTGGAAAAATGGTTACATTATATTCCTAAGCACTAAATTTGGAGAATAAAACCACGAGTCATGAGTAAATATACACAGCATCATGACCATAAAGGCGAGCGTATGAAGAAATGTAGACACCTACCACTTCTGACTGCCAGAGTCTTCCAAATAATTATAATTTTTGCTTCACTTTGACTTCCTCCCATTGGAAAATGATAAACTGGTCTATAAGGCAAATGGGATTCCGAGATGTATACTTACAAGTCTTAAGAGCTGTGAAGGTTAATTTTGTGTCAACTTGACTGAACAAAGGAATGTCCAGATAACTTGTAAAATATTATTTGGGGGTGTCTGTGTGAGGGTTCTAGAAGAGTTTACCATTTGAATCTGTAGACTGAGTAAAGAATATCTCACCAATGTGAGTGGTCATCATCTGATCTGTTTGTAGACTTGATAGAACAAACAAAAGAACAAAAAAAAAAGAAGATTTTTCTCCCTTAATAATAATATCTCATAGAAACAGCAGTCTCTCTCTCCTCCCTCTCCCCTCACCCTCTGCCCCTTTCTCTCTTCTTTGCTTAAGCTGAGACATCTATGTCTTCCTTCCCTCAGACATCAGTGTTCCTGATTCTTGGTCCTTTGAATTTGGACTAGGACATCATCATTGACTACCAGGATTCTCAGGCCACAGGTTTTCTTAGGTCTTCATCAGGCAGACAAAAAATTATCGAGCTTCTCAGTCTCCATAATTATATGAACCAGTCACTCATGATAAATCTCTTTCCTTTTGGCTCTGTATTTCTGGAGAACCCTGACTAATACAAAAGGAGTTGGTGATGGTGCCATGTGGACAGCATCTGTTCATTCTATCTGGCTCAGTGCGCTTTGTCACTTCAGCATCTTCAGTTACCTCCCTTTGCCCATATTTATGTCCCAAACAAAAATAACAATATCTTATCTTTGGTTAATATGATGCCACTATTGCTCATACAACTGGATTTATTCCAGCAAAACTAAAGATAAATTAATGTCTCCCTGAAAGAGGAGGCCCAAGTCCATGAACTCTATCCATCTTTGGAAAAACTCATTGATCTTCCATCTGAATTTCACTCTGGCTTTGATATTCTAATACTTAAATATTGAGATATGTGGTGAAACATGATTGTCACACTTACACTTGATAGTATGGAACTGAAAGCAAAAAAAATTAATTGATAAATATATGTGCATATATTAATATCAAATAAAAACAAAAATTTCACAATTATTACAATCCCTATTTCTGAACTGGTCACCTGATTCGTATTTATAACTTAATTCTTTCACTTCCGACTGTATGTTTCCTTTACCTTTACTAAGGAACTCAGCATCTTGGGTGAAACTAAACCTATGGGAATTAAAACCACTGAACTAGTAGAGAAAACTTACAGAGCTAATGAGGGGGAAAAATGCCAGAAGTTTATTCTGTTTAACAATGACAGTCATATATTTGTTTTCAATTATTGTCTAAAAAGTTACTACAAGCTTAAACCTCTAAATCAATACACATATATCATCTCAAAGTTCCCAGGGATTGTGAGTTCAAGTATGGCTTAGCTAGACTGCTAGGTGGTCTGTACAGGGTCTCACAAGTTTGAAATCAAGGTGTCTGCTGGACTGCATTCTTACCTGGAGGCTCAATCAGGGAATAGTCTTCTTTTGAGCTTCCTCAGGTTGTTGGCAGAATTCGTTTCCAAAGGCTGTAGAACTCATAGTAAATTGTTTCTTCAAAGCCAGCAACACAAAGGGGAAAGAAAGAAGAGAGAGAGAGAGAGAGAGAGAGAGAGAGAGAGAGAGAGAGCGTTGATTCTATAAGATATTATTAGGGTGAGGAAATTGTGGAGATTACCATAAAGTGTTGTATTAATTAAAATTCTCTAGAGAAACAGAACAAATAGACAATATGTGTATATGTATGTATGTAAGTCTGTTATTCATTTATTTTAAGGAATTGACTTTTGTATTTATGGAGGCTGACAAATTTAAAATCTGAAGTATGGACCAGCATGCTGGAGACTCAGGAAAGCCAATGGTGCTATTCTAGTCCAATGGCAGGCAGGCTGAAGACCCAGAAAAGCTGATAGTGCAGGTAAAGTCTAAGGGCAGTCTGCTAGAGAATCTCCCTTTGCTTGGGAAGGCCAGTCTTTTGATTCTGTCAGTCCTTCACCTAGTTGATTGAGGCCCTTCTGCCTTATGAAGAACAATCTACTTCACTCTAACTTCAACAATTTAAATGTTAATCTCATCCAAAAACACTCTCCATGTTGACCATAAAATTTACTAACACAGATGTGCCCAACAATCTTAAAAACAAAAGTTTTATGAAGCAAGTACTATTTTCTCTCTTCTTTACTACTGAGCAATTGAAGTATAGAGCAATTAAATACAATTAATTTTCTATACCAGTAAAACCCAGACTTGTGACTCCAAACTCCTGCTGATTATTCGGGGGAAATAATAAGGGGACTGAGATGCATTAAGACTCTTCTCTTATGCCATGCATTGAGAATGCTTTTAACCTGTATATCCACATTTTAGTCCTCTTGACCAATAGTAGGGCAGCAATTATTATTCTTAATTTCCTTATGAAGAAAGGGATTCAAAAAGTGACTTGTGGAAAGACCTGCAGCTGAAAAGTGACTAAACCCTTGCTCAAAATCAAGTAGGTCTCTCTAACAAGGACTTGGAGGAAGCCATTTGTGACATTTCTTGGCCAACATCTCATTTACACACACCCTAGGGTTAAGAAAGTATAGTAAATATCTTTATCTGCGTTGTGCTTATGACCAAAAGAAATGCTTCAGTTACAAGTAACAGATCCAACTGGAAGTGACGTAAGCAAAAATACTGATAGAATTTTATCACAAATAAGCACAATGCAGGTAAAGGTATTTGATGATGCTGTAGTTAATTTTTCTCATTTGTCTATTCCAAAATACTTTTTATCTTCTCTATCATTTTGGCCAATCACTTATAATATGTCTGTCTGCAAATATGATGAATTTTCTTTTGTTATTTAAATTTGATTTCAAATACATATTTAGAAAGTAACTCTTGAAAATAGCTAAGTAAGTTAAAAAAAAAAAATTTTAAAAAATGGTTTTAACAGGAAAAAAGACCTAATGTACAACATAGTAACTATAGTTAATAAGAATGTAGTGTATACATTCATGTTCTCAAAGGAGGAGGAAAAAATAAGAATGTATTGTATATTTGAAATTTGCTAAATGAATAACATAAATAAATACACACACACACAAAGAAAATAGCTAAGTATTAGATTTAGGTCAAATTAAATCTAATTTGCCTATCTTAAATACAACTTAATATGTTGCTTAAAATCACAGATTTTTTTTTACATAAACAATAGAACTATTAAATCCACAAAACAAAGAGCACTTGCAGTATAAATGGTCATATAAATACTTAATTTAAATATAGTTTATCAACCAAGACCAATTTTCATGTTGCATTTATCAAATTGTGTTTGGAATAGCAAGTTACATTATTTTGTAAACAAATCAGATGAGAGTCTTTCAGGATTGTTTGATTATTATTATTATTATTATTATTTTGAGTTGGAATCTCACTCTGTCGCCCAGACTGGAGTGCAGTGGCCGCTCCCGGCCACTGCAGCCTCGACCTGCTGGGCTCCGGCGATCCCTCCGCCTCAGCCTTCCGAGTAGCCGGAATTACAGGCATGCCCTACCACGCCCGGCTGATTTTTTGATTTACTCTAGAGATGAGGTCTCGCTGCCAAGGTGGGTCTCGAACCCGCGGGCTCAGGCAATCCACTCACCTCAGCCTCCCAAAGGCGCGGGATTACAGGCTGAGCCACCGAGCCCAGCTAAGCTATTTCTAACTCTTGTTACACTAAGTCATTTCCAGCAGGATCTCTCTTATTCAAAACTGAAAGCATTCTTTTAATGCTGTAAGTAACTACAATGATAATATTAATAAAAACACTAATAAAAATAGACAAATAGACTAATGCATACAGTTTGCTACTATACAATAGCAAAGGGCTATCATAGTGCTTTTATGAAAGGTGCTTTAGTTTTTTTGACTTATTTAATCCTCTTAACCCCACAGAATAGCTATTAGTGTTATTATGATGCCTACTTTACAACTACAAAAACAGAAGTAAAGTATACTCAATGCCACATGGCTAGCATTTGGCAGTAAAAAAAGCAAAAGTGCAGGCTATGAGACAAAGACCTAGAATGAGGATTTAATACTATCTTGAGAGAGTCCCTCATTCTCCCAGTGGACCCAGGGCCATGGTGTCAATATGGCAGATCAGTTAAGGACGTGGCTGTGAAGTCAGACAGATCTTGGTCTAAATCTGAGCTCTGTCACTTATTAGATGTCTGATCTTGAATAATACAGTAAATATCTCTAAACCTCAGTTTACACATAAGGCTGAGTGTGTAATGTCTTATTTAAGATAGAGAATCAAAAACATCCTTTAATATTCATCAATGTGTTTATGAGCTAACATAACTCATCATTGTTATTGCCATTGTGGCTAAGCTCTTACTGAATACTGACTATGAGCTACACACTTTATGGGTAAAATGCATTTGTTCCTCACATAATTCCTAAGAACTTATCCCTATTATTTTTCCCTCTTGCAAATGTAGAAAAGTGAGACCACACAGCTTTTAAGCAATACAATCAGGGTTCATACCCAAGTATGATTAATTCTAAAATTTATGTTTTTAATCACTATGCCTTTCTGTCCTTATGAGGCACTAAATATAAATAATAACCAAAGATTGTAATCCCTGAGGAGATTCTATAGGGGCAGACTATTAAGAAAATAGTTATTTTCAACACTATAATGAGGCAATGCAAAAGGATTCAAAGTGATGGTATTTGTGCCCTGATCTTATATTTTGCCAAGAGGATATTACAAAATTTCACTGTGTGTGTGTGTGTGTGTGTGTG
>NW_007247686.1:0-6367 GCF_000164805.1 Carlito syrichta | reverse complement strand
AACATATGGTGATACATTTAAACAAAAGGCCACATTCAAGGTTGAAACAGCCTTTGTGCAATGGGGCCAGGCAGTAACTCATGGCATTGATTACATAAAATGTAGCTCCAGGCTTCCAACTTTGTAGGTCCACACTGGCTAAGTAATAAGGAAAGCTGCATATGTGCTTAAGGTTTACAAGTCAAACCATACATCTTCTGGTCATTTATTTACTCCTTTTGTTAATTCCTTTTTTATGGTCTCATCCTATAAGCAGTAACATGCAGTGACTTAAGGGTCCACCCTGGGTATGGGATTTGGAAACCACCTTCTTTGTCATCAACCCCATTGAAAAACATTGATCTGTTGTCATCATTTCCTTCTGGTGTCAGGAATAATAGTTGGGTCTGTACAGAGCCTTTAAAATTATTGTCATTAAAGTGTCATGGAGCTGTATCTCTTTATAAACATGTATCCATAACCTAATAACACAACAAGACTTAAGTTCTCCAGCAAAGATATGACTGAGCAAGTATCCTATGCCAAAGACTGTCAAATTCAATATAAAACATAAACTTCTAGTTCTTGTGAGTTAGTCACAATACAATATACTGAGATCTATGTTAATGAGACGATGGAATGTCAGGAAGTTTATGGCTTTTGGGGAGGCACCAAATCCATGTTTGGATGGTCAGAGAAACTTTCTAAGAGGAGATCAAAGGCCAGGCTCGGTGGCTCAGCCTGTAATCCCAGCACTTGGAGAATGCTGAGGCGAGTGAATTGCCTGAGCCAGTGGGTTCGAGAACAGCCCGGGCAACTTGGCGAGACCTCGTCTCTACAATAAATCAAAAATTATCCGGGCATGGTAGCGCGTGCCTGTAGTTTCAGCTACTTAGAAGGCTGATGTGGAAGGATTGCTGAAGCCCAGCAGGTCGACACTGGGATGGCTGTGAGTGTGCCACTGCACTCCAGCCTGCTAAATGGAGTGAGACGCCAACTCAAAAAAAAAAAAAAATTAAAATAAAAAAAGAAAAGATCAAAATTAGTTATGCAGAGCAAGAGTTTTGAAAGATCTCACGAGGCAAATACAAAAGAGAGAGAGAGACAGGGAGAGCAAACTAGATAGATAGATAGATAGATAGATAGATAGATAGATAGATAGATAGCGACTAGTTTTCAAGTTTTGAAATATGTTTCAAATGAATGGACTATTGATTTCCAGGGAGGCATAAGAATTGAGAAGACCAAAAGGGTTGCAAGAGGCATGAGCATGTAGGGCCTTATAAATCATGCCAGGTAGTTTAGACATTATCCTAAAATAAGACAAAATTATTTGAAAGATTTTAAGCAGAGAAGTGGCATGATTAAATTCATGTCATCATTTCTGCTGTGGATGTACGGGGTGAGAATTTGAGAATAAATATGGGCATGTTGCAGCACATACTCAAGACAGTAAATTATGTAATTTTAAAAAATGAATCTTACTTTTCAATTTGTATACATTTATGAGGTACATGTGCGATTTTGTTACTTGCATAGGTTGCATAGTGGTCAAGTCAAGGGTTTTAGGATATCTATCACCTGAGTAACATACATTGTATTTGGTAATTAATTTCTCATCATTTTTCCCCTTCCATCCCCTTAACCTTCTTAATCTCCATTATCTACCATTCCACTCTGCACATCAATGTGAATTTTTTTTTAGCAACCACCACTTTTGAATGAGACCATGTGATATTTGTCTTTCTGTGACTAACTTGTTTCCATTAATACTTGTCTTTTAATGACTTGCTTCTTATTTCTTCACCTTAGTCTATAATTAATGTCATTAATTTAAGAGAAAAGAAGACTTTTACTTTGTCATTTTAAAATGAAAAACTATAGTGACGTTAGAAGAAAGAAGGTTTTATCTCAGACTTGATAAATAATGATCTGATAATTAGAACTGAGGAGAATTGAATAGACAAGTTTGGGAAATAAATCTCTATTCCTAGAAACATTTTTTATGGGGCAAAATGATCATTGATAAAGAGATGTTGTAGAAAAGATTACTGTGTTTCCAGGAGGTTGGACTAAATGACCTCCAGAGTTTCTACTGGTTCTCACCTTATTTCAAGGCTCCACTTGGTTGAATTATGGTTAACCAAGGTTTTAATATTATTTTTAGGTTGCTACATTGTCTCAGCTTTTTAAATCATTCACACTCTTCCTCTCTAAACATAGAGGGTATTTTCTCTTTATTTCCTACTATCTGAAATAGAATGAAATATGTTAGGAAATGAATTGTTTGTGTACTGCCCTGAATTTTTGTAGACCCTGATGACTGGCACAAGGATTATTTTCATAGCTGCAGGTAGTTACATTTCTCAAAATTGCCTCTCCATTTTGAAAACCTCTTGGAGAAATAAAATGAATAACATTACTCAAAGACATAATCCAGGACGAAACATTTCCAAAGACCTTTATTCTACACATTTGGGAACAGTAGTACTTATCCAATTAACTACATTCACAGCTTAGGCACTCTTTTCTCTTCTCTCACTCCTCCACGTGAATTCACATATGAATAAATGAACAGATGTATTGGAGATTCATGGTTGATGTAACAGACAATTTGGGAGATTTTCCATGAGCTAAAAGGAAGATATAAGGAACAAAGGTTTAGCAATCTCTGAATTGTCATTGGCATTTAGGACTTCAGTCCTGCTTTAATTCTGTGCCTCTTTAATAGTTTTAAATTCACTGTGCATAACAGGAGGTGTTCCTTCCCATAAATCAGATTCAGAGTAGAGTGAGTTAGGGTAACCTATCATGCTACATATTTTATTTTAAAAGGTCTTTACATGCTCAAGAAGTATTTAGCATATTTTTCTATGACTTATTCCTTTTGGACTTGAGAACTATAAGTATAGAGGTTACTAGCCACCTTGGTAAGATTTTAGGATAAGACTTTTAGAATCAAATACACACAGTTACTTGCTCCCCATGTA
Organism: Carlito syrichta; assembly: GCF_000164805.1. Classification (NCBI taxonomy): domain Eukaryota; kingdom Metazoa; phylum Chordata; class Mammalia; order Primates; family Tarsiidae; genus Carlito; species Carlito syrichta. Next base: position 3,398 of record NW_007247686.1, on the reverse strand, counting down.
AACTCATTTGAATGTTGACCTTGGGATGAGTTAACTTACATATGATTATCGGAGGACTAAATACTTTATTACACTTTCTATTCTGAAGAAATTTGTAGTTGTGAAGTTATTTTTTTGTGTGGGGTAGGTATGTTCTACGTTGGTTGTTGGAATAGACCTGGAAAAATGAGCACATGAGACAAATTATAATTTTAAAATTATATTTAAACTAATGACAGAGATTGCCCTCACCACTTGATGGTATTCTGCACTAAAGGTACTAGTAGTGAATCCAATAAGGATAACTAGATTTTCTCAGTTACTTAAAATTTACTATGTGGACTTCTTACTTATGTGTTATTAGATGAAAAGTAAATTTATAATAACTACCCTATCCTCTCTCCCCTATCTTTTGTCCCCAAAAGGAAGTTAAATCACATAAACACATTTATACTGTGATTTTCTGTTGTGAAGGGTACAATTGAGTTTACAGGAAATGTGCAGAAAAAGATTTCTGCTAGCCGTGCTTAAGCGACATGCTGCTATGCACTCTCTCAAACCAAATGAAGAGAAAAGTTACATTGACTTGTGGATGTAAATTTTCTTTCTCTTATCCAACAAAATCTTGTTTTATTCAGGATTTTATACACCTATACGCATGTCTCATAAGACTCAAATAATTAGAATCCAACATCCAAAAACTAGGGGTTGACCAGACTGATCTTAGGGCAATGATTTCTTTCAATAATTGTTGACTTAGTAATAGAAATTCACACCAGTGAGTTACAAGGAAAGGATCTGGGAGAATTCCCATTAAGATCTTCCTTTTATTTCTAGGAAACCATTCAGGAATGGCTTTCTCTGTATTTTTTTCTGAATAGTCTGGGTTATTAGTGGTTGCAATAACAAAAAGCTACAAACTTTCACACTAATTTCCACCACAAGTGGAAGGAGTATTCTCCGCCCCAGGACATAGGCTGGCAGAGCAGCCCTCTAGATCATTGCTCACCACTGTCCCAGGGGGAAATAGCCTGAAGAGCCAAACCTAGAAGTAACTCATATCAGTTTCATTCACATTTCACTAGGAAAAGTGAATCGTGTGACCACATCTAACTCTATGGATATGCAAAATCTCCTGTGATAAGAAAATCTACATGTGATATTAAAAAACACACACACACACACACAACAGAAATATACACTGGCCTATACTAATGACTATTGCAGTCCTCTTCTGAGCATTATCCTTTGTCTTGTTGATGGACAGAGTAGAAAGCTATTATACAGAAGAGGGCATTACCAAGAGTCTAGCAGAAAAATTGATTCAGAGAGTATAGGTTTGCTTTGTCTTGAAGCCTATCCTACTTCTGAATTTCTAGTCTTTTGAGCTGATCAATTTTTAAAGTGTTTAAAGTAGTCTCCATTGAAGTTTTCTGTAACATGCATCCAGAATTACCTAACATACATATTTTATCAAATATTTTTTGAGTAAATATCACCTACCCAGCCCAATTCTAGAGACAGGATACTGTTGATTCAATCTAAGACCCTGCACTTGAGATCTTATATTCTAGTGAGATTTACATCAGAAACTCTGGGTAGTAAAAAGTAAATGGAAGCGTTGCCTACATATAGTGTACACTCAGCTGTGCTTTAGTAGAGCACATTTTCCTTTATGTTATACATAAAATTCCTAGAAATAAACAAAGGAGAATTTGATATATGTCATTTCAGAAACTACATAGAAAGGCAGATACCTGCTATTTATTTCCTGGTTCTGGCCCCCGGTATTAGTGGGGAATGGAAATTGAGGGCCTGGCTGCCTCTTCAAATCCTACTTTCTTCAAATGTCACAGAGAAACAATCAAGTTTTGGTGGGAGCTTATGCTATATTATAAGCTAGGGCTCTATCTAGGGCATGTTTGTGATTCATTCTGAATTATTTTTTACAACTACAAAAGCCAAATAAAATCTGAATTGGAGGTTATTACATTTCAAGGACATAGAAATTCAACTAGTTTTTCATGGCATAAGGAAAGACTGAGTCAGGAAATAGACTTGAATGAGGACCAATAAATTCCTGCATTTTCCAGTTTTACCACATTAGTCTCTACAGAATCTTACTTTGCTTGATCTGATTTGCTTGTGCTAGCCTGTCCTCAATGTCCTCTGATTACACGAACATTCTCAGAAACAGGAATTACTAATCCATCTATACATGAAGGCTGAATAGCCTTGGATTTATCAGAACTGTAACCCATTAATTCCCTTTCCCTGTTTTATCCATTTTAAGTTGGGTTTGTATACCACTTGAACCTAAAACAGTTCTGAGAGTGATTTATAAACTCATCTCACTATTGAACACGTACCACATTTTAACAATCACTGCATTGATGCAAAAGAATAATGCAATGTCAATCCTGCTCAATCTATCACTATAGTTGTTTTTTTTTCCTTGCCAACATTTTCAATACCTGCTTATAGACTCATGTCATGATTTCGTTCACTAAGCATTTTCTAATTCTACCTTCATCAAATAAAAAGGGGGCTATGCCTCTCCTCTTCTAGCATCTATATAGTTCCCCTATACTTTATTTTATCACAACAATTTTCATACTTTAGATAATTTACCTATTCACACATATCAGAAGCTCCTTGAGGGCGTAGAATAGGTGTGCTTTGATTGATTTCTACAATATTGATCTGTACAGAATTTAAAGAGACTTGTAAATGTGAATATAAGAAAGATAGCAGAAGTCTAAAGTAGTAATTATATACAAAAAGAGAAAGAAACAGAAAACCACGAAATATTGCCAGAAACGGGACTGAAAATGCAAACCATGATGCTTTGTTCTAAAAATACCAAATGGGTTTCAGCCCTTGTTCCTATTCTCATTGTTTGGCTGTGATTTCCAGAAAAGCTATGCTGAGAAGAATTCCAAGGCCACGTTTCATGTGCATTAGTGTTGTGTCTGACTTGTAGTATCTGCACTGGGGACAGATAGGGGAACATAATTTGCCATATATATACATATATTTGCATATATATGCACACATATATATGATTTGCTTATGAATGTATGAAAAATTTGCCCCTAAACTTTTGACGAAAGAGGAAAAAGTGGTCAGTTGTACAAACTGCAGTGTTTGCAGTACAAAAATATGCATATTATTGAGAGAAAAGCACAGGTTTTCCTGGTAGTCAGAGAAAGCTTTCATTTTCTTCCTCCCCATACCAGCCTACATGTCCTCTGTTTTGCTATCTTCACTAAAAAGCAGCAACCAGCAGTCTATGGTAAATGCGCTCTAGGAAAAATCACAGAGTAGCATTCCATGAGTAGCAACAGTGTAAAAAAAAAATGTCTCTCTCTCTCTCTCTCTCTCTCTCTCACACACACACACACACACACACACACACA
>NW_007247685.1:279490-280705 GCF_000164805.1 Carlito syrichta | reverse complement strand
CATTGATATCCAAGCCAGGTAAAGATCCAACAAAGAAAGAGAACTACAGGCCAATATCTTGGATGAACATAGATGCTAAAATCCTCAACAAGATGCTAGCAAACTGGATTCAACAATATATCTCAAAAATCATCCATCATGACCAAGGTAGGCTTCATCCCTGTGATACAAGGTTGGTTCAACATTCGTAAAACCATAAATGTAATTAGATTCATCAACAGATGTCAAAACAAAAACCACATGATTATATCATTAGATGCAGAAAAAGCTTCTGATAAAATCCAGTACCCCTTCTTGATAAAAACCCTCGAACACCTAGGCATATGGGGAACATACATCAAAATAGTAAAAGCCATCTATGAGAAACCCACAGCCAGCATACTCCTAAATAGACAAAAACTGGAACCATTTCCCCTGAAAATGGGAAAAAGACAAGGATGCGCACTCTTACCCCTCCTGTTCAATATAGTATTGGAAGTCCTGGCTAGAGCAATCAGAGAAGAGAAGGCAATCAGGGGTGTTCAAATAGGAAAAGAGGAAGTCAAACTATCTCTCTTTGCAGATGACATGATCGTGTACCTTGAAAACCCAAGAGAATCTGTCAAAAAACCTCCTTACACTGATAAAGGCCTTTGGCAAAGTCTCAGGATATAAAATAAATGTGCAAAAGACAATTGCATTTCTTTACACCAATAATAAACAAACAGAAACTCAAATAAAAACCACAATCCTATTCACAATAGCCACAAAAAAATGAAATACCTTGGCATCTTCCTAACCAGAAACATGAAAGACCTTTACAATGAAAACTACAAAACACTGCTCAAAGAAATCAAAGATGACACAAACAAGTGGAAAAATATCCCATGCTCATGGATTGGAAGAATCAACATTGTGAAGATGTCCATCTTACCTAAGGCAATCTACAGATTTATGCAATACCCATCAAATTACCAGCAACATTCTTCTCAGACCTAGAAAAAACAACACAGGAATTCATATGGAAACACAAATGACCAAGAATAGCCACAACAATCCTCAGCAAAAAAAAAAAAAAAAAGCAGGTGGTATCACATTACCAGACTTCAAACTTAACTATAAAACCACAATAATCAAAACAGCTTGGTATTGATACAGGAACTGGCATATAGACCAATGGAATAGAATTGAGATTCCAGAAGCAAAACCTCAATTTCTCAACCAACTCATCTTCGA
>NW_007247685.1:272321-278395 GCF_000164805.1 Carlito syrichta | reverse complement strand
GAGGAAGGGAGATGGGATTAACAGTAGCAAATATCTGTCTGGGGATGGGGAGACACCTCTTATCAACAAGGGTGCCTGAACGGAGCATATTTGTATACCTAACCTTTAACTGTACGCCACAATATCATTATAAAATTGAATAAAATAAAAAAAGAAAACAAATACTAAAATTAAATACAGTCATATAAATAATTGCATCAACTGTTAGCAGAAGTTAATAAATAAATATTCCCAACTAAAAGAAAAACATGTAAGAGTAGATAAAAAGCAGTCTATCACTACTTGGTGTTAGAAAGAGAGGCACATTAGGTGAACATTCAAATTTACATATTGAATGGAAAATGATGAAAAGAACATATTATTGAAACAGCATCAAAGGGCTGAAATGACTGTAGTCACATCAGGGATAGTAGACTTCCAAGCAATAAGTATTATCAAAGGTAAAATGGACATTTCTTAATAATAATAGGATCAGTGCCCCCAAAATAATATCTCTTTGTCCCTAACACCCACATGCATACATATATCCTCTAGTTCAGGTCCTAAATGAACATTCTGATTGTGTATTTCTCAGTGAATAAGAAACATCTTACCGTATGAATTCATACAGTTATGCTGATATGCAAAACTCCACAGCATTGGAGTTCTTGCATTCTATAAGAGAAAATTCCCAAAGTAAATCAGAAGTCCTATGCCTTTTTCAAATATCTCTTAATGGTGAGCAGATTCCCTTCCAGTGATTAGTGTCTTCATCATGCCATCATCCCAGAAATGCAAAAATTTATAGAAATTTCATAGCAATTTTTTATAACACAGGATACTTTAATGAAAAAAAATCTTTGTAGAACCCTAAGAGATGAAAGTGGTCCTCCTGAAACTGGTACGATGTTTTACACACATGCATTTCTATGTTCTGATTATCAGACTGAAAAAAATCATGGTATTTTGCAGTGAATATTATCATTTACTGTTGCCAAATTTCTATTCTGTACTTAAATTCAGATAATACAGAGAATGATGAGAAAATCTATTTGCTTGCTTTCAAGAAGACTATTCAAATGCATAAGTAAATATGCAATTGTCATATGGGAAGGTCAAAATTGTATGAAATTCTACATATCTTTCTAAGTCATTTATTTTAGAGCAAAGAGCACAAAGAAGAAGAGAAACAAATGAAGGCTGAGGAAATTCGGGTGCACTATACATTATATAAATTATAAAACTCTTTATTCCAAGCAATTCCCAAGAAAGCCCAGAGTCAAAGCCCCTCTTTTATGCTAAGTTTTTAAAGTATACTACTGTTGGGATTTCTCCTCCCAGACAATCTATGTCAGAATTAGTGACAGAATTATGTCAGAAAGGCATGGGGCATTGACAGTTTAGACAAGTATCTCAGGTGATGTTAACTTGGTGCTGGAGATTAAAACTACTGTTCTAAAAATTTTATGTGACAACTCAATTTTAATTGGTATTCAATGCATGAGTTTAAATAATGTTGCATTCAGTTTTGTGCTCTTTCAGTAACACTATCATCACTCCTTTAAAATCATTACAGGGAGCAGATAATCCTGAATTTTTTTGTGGAGTTTTAAATACCATTGATACCAAGAGTAGGTGAAGGTTGGCATAGGGACTGTCAAATTTGCTTAGCCTTTCTGAATTCCTTCTTGAGAATAAACTCTAGTGATTCCTTATAGCTGTGTTCTTTCCACGAAAGAAACACCAGAGGCTAAGCCTGTGAGCCTCAATACTGCTGGCCCCCAAATCATGCCCATTTAAAAAAAACTAGATTCATCAAAGGGGCCTCTTCAGATTAAGTTTGCTGCCATCTACTTGCACTAGCCAGACTCTATTTTCATATTTAGGATGGTCATTTTTCAACAGTCCACAAAAAAGGTAACCCTTGGCTAACACACTGTTCGTTTTATCATTCTCCAAAATAAATACTTAAATGCTGCAAACCTCTACATGAATGATAGCTAAATATTTGCAGCCTTGATCAAAAAAGTATCAGAAAACGATTAAGTTTCCAGTCTCCCTGTTTCTCACTGCTCAGCAACTTGGCTATAACAGATCTTTGTAATCTGTGAAGAGCCCATTGCTAAACCTGCTGAAATGAAGTTCCTAATACTGCAGAATGAAGTCTGAGATAGCGAGATATGTTTCAGCTTGTGTGGAAAGAACTGTTAAATCTAAATCCTATCTAAACTAAACCTTTTTAATTCACTCACCTAAATGTGAGACTCTTTAGTGATTGCCTTTCTCTGATCCCACTGTGCAATGGTAGAGTTTAGAGTTGTTAACAATTGACTGCTTTCTGGATTTATTGTGATTTGTGGAGCACAGAACAGAAAATGCTGACTAAAGCTTAACTGCATGCCAGTTGCCCATTAGACATCTCGACTATTTAATAACCTACACAGATGTACACTCAGGCTGAATGAGATCTCATAAACACCATTTTGATAAAAATGCATTCATTGTATGCATCGCTGAATAAAGCTTCCCACAGTGATTCATTACATAGCTTAAAGGTTCAACCCTTTTGTGAAACAGAAGAAAATGTTTCACTTTCAAAACGAGATGCATTTCTTTTGTTTATGTTGTGGGAGCTGAACAGATTTCTGAATCAATTATTTACAAGCCATATATGAGTTAGGATTTGCAGATTTCAGAGCAAAGACTTACAAAATATAATCGTCTCAATTTGTTTCTGTTATTTTTATTTTATTTTATTTTATGTTTTTGAGTTGGAGTCTCACTCTGTCGCCCAGACTGGAGTGCAGTGGCTGCTTCCGGTCACTGCAGCCTCGACCTGCCAGGCTCTGGTGATCCTTCCGCCTCAGCCTTCCAAGTACCTGGAATTACAGGCGCGCACTACCACGCCCAGCTAATTTTTGATTTATTGTAGAGATAAGGTCTCACTAAGTTACCCAAGCGAGTCTCGAACTCGCAGGCTCGGGCAATCCACTCACCTCAGCCTCCCAAAGGTGCGGGATTACAGGCTGAGCCACCGAGCCCATCTTCTTTGTGTTATTTTGATGTTTTCACAAGAGTAATGTTATAATCCAAGGCATGCTATTTTCCTACTTATGATGCTCTTAAATTTATGAAAAGATGTAAACTCACATAAATAAGTAACAGCTATTTCATTTCTTAGGTGGGAACACCTAAGGTTTTTTTTTACATCAACATATCATTCTGTGCAATTAACAGTAGTTTGACTTGTAATGTTCTGTTGAGAATGGAATAGGGTGCTTGGAATGCTATTGCTCAATATTTTCTGAGTTTAAAAAATTGTTTCTAATTTGGTAAGAGTCACATGGTTAAGTTTTATTTAGTGATTATTTTCTTTCCAACTACTGTAATGACTTTGGCACGTTTATTTTTTTTTCCAATTTATAAAAGTGATATATTTTTGTGCTTTGTGTGGTTTGAACAAATCTTGTAAACAATTTATAATCACTGGTAAATCTGTAAATAGATCATTACAGTCAGTTGCATACATTCAAAACAATCACTTTAGACTCCAGATCCTGGCATTCTCTTATTAATGGAGAGAAAACCTGCTTATAGTCATAATCACCTGTATTTAATGAAAATAATCGTTCAATTTCTTTACATGGAATTCAACATCCCCATGAGAAAGAAGGTGCTAATTAAGTACTCTAATCAGTGTGAAGGGGTGTTGAGCAGATTGTATTTTCCAGTCAGTTTTCATCTTCTTAATACAAGCACACCTCATTTTATCGCTTTGAAATACTGCATTTTTTACAAAGTGATCCTGCATTGAGTCTGTTGGCATCATCTTTCTAATGGCACATGATTACTTTGTGTCTCTGTGCCAGCATTTTTAGCAATAGAGTACTTTTAAGATAATATATGTTTATTGTTTTCTTAGATATGATGTTCCTACACACTTAACAGACACATGTATAGTGTGAACATAGCTGCTTGATGCACTGGGAAACTACCCCCCCCCCAAAAAAGTGACTTGCTTTATTGTGATGGTTGCCTTGTTTCAGTGGTCTGAATCAAATATGTAATCTCTGAGATATGCTGTAAATGCACCTGAATGAGGGAATACAGCGGCTCCTACCGTTTACACTTTCCAAGGAGAGATGGACATTAAAAAAGAAGAAAAATCTCATCCCGACTGAACTGTATCTTTCTCTTGCTTGAGGGGTTCAATTATTTTTTTATCACACACATGTTGAGTACCCAGGTCAATGGTACATTTTTATATTAAGACATCATAAAATAAGGTCCCAGTGTTAAAACTCTAGGAGTTATGGTCTTTCATGTTTAGTGCTATGACTATGTTTTCACTTGGCAAAGAACTATATAAATAATTAATGTGCCAAAGGGTAGAGAATAAAAAACCACCAACAGAATGGAAACCCACCCATATATTCTTGTTCAGTAAAAACAGGCTACTCAACTTAATGCCCTACCTACTCCATATTATCGATTGAAATGGCAGCTGATAGAGTTCTTTTTATGGAATATTTGATACATTATGTCATGCACATAAAAGTATGCAAGTTTTATATTTAATATTTGCAAGTAAATAGACCGATCATCACAGCAGTAAATGGATAACTTTTACATATACTATATTATATATATACTATATTATATATATTATATATATTATATATATTATATATATATATAAATTATATATATATATATAATATTATATATTATATATATATATATATAAATTCTAAAAATAAAATAAACACCTCTTTTTGAAACATGAAGCTTAAGAAATAGAAACTAGGCCGGGTTCGGTGGCTCAGCCTGTAATCCCGCACTTTGGGAGGCCGAGGTGAGTGGATTGCCTGAGCCCACAGGTTCGAGACCCGCCTGGGCAACTTGGCGAGACCTCATCTCTACAATAAATCAAAAAATTAGCCAGGCATGGTAGCGCATGCCTATAGTTCCAGCTACTCGGAAGGCTGAGGTGGAAGGATCGCCGGAGCCCAGCAGGTCGAGGCTGTGGTAGCCAGGAGCGGCTACTGCACTCCAGTCTGGACGACTGAGTGAGACTTCAACTCAAAAAAAAAAAAATAGAAACTAGAGTTTAAATATTACTATTGCAATATAACTATGATAATATGGAATACAGTTAAATGAATAAGTCATATTTCTTCATTCAATTATTTTGACTTTCCTTTCATTTCCTGACACTGATGTTTCAACCTTACTTTAGATTTATATTACCAACTTGAAAAATTACTTGGATGCTTAGAAAGGCAGACAAAGAACTTGAAGGTATGTACCTGAAACAAATGAGAAAAAGAGAAGTATTGGTCACTGAAAATAGATACCTGTTCTTTTTTTTTTAACTTTCAAATTTTTTATTTTAAAGATGTAAGGTACAATTAAAGGTTAGATTTACAAATGTTCACCCTGTAGGTACCCTTGTTGATGAGGTGTGCTCCCCTCCCCTGGCAGCTTCCCTCAACTGCCAATTCCACCCCACCTCCTCTGTCAGTGTCCCACTACTGCCAATCCCTTTCTTATAGTAGTATGATAATTGTTTAAGGTTCACTCATGAGTGAGAACATATAGTACTCTGTTCTTTGTTTCTGTGATATATTACTGAGTAGGATAGACTCTAAATTCGTCCAAGTTGCTGCAAAGTTCATGTTTGTCCTTCCTTACAGCTGCATGATATTCCATTGTGTATATGCACCACATAGTTTTTTTATCCAGTCCCAGTTTCAACGGGCAGCATTGTTGGTTCCATGTTCTTGCTATTGTGAATTATGCTGCAACGAACATAGGCGTGCAGGTATCTTTTCTGTAGAATGACTTGCGTTCCTTTGGATATATTCTCAGTAGGGGGACTGTTGGGTCATATGGAAAGTCAAGTTCTAGTTCTTTCAGAAATCGCCACACTGTCTTCCAAAGAGCTTGCACTAGTTTGCATTCCCACCAGCAGTGTAGAAGCGTTCCTTTTTCTCCACATCGTTGCCAGCATCTGTTGTTTGTTTTATTAATGTTGGCCATTCTTACTGGGGTTAGGTGGTATCTCATTGTGGTTTTGATTTGCATTTCTCTGA
>NW_007247685.1:239469-272301 GCF_000164805.1 Carlito syrichta | reverse complement strand
GCATTTCTCTGATGATGAGTGAGGCTGAGCACTTTTTCATGTGTCTGTTGGCTGCCTGTATATCTTCTTTTGAGAAGTGCCTATTCATGTCTTTTGTGTGGGGCTTTTTGTTTCTGCACATTTGAGTTCCTTGTAGATCCTAGATGTTAGGACTTTGTCAGATATAGAGTTGGTATTAATTTTTTCCCATCCTGTGGACTGTTTCCCTACTCTCTTGATGGTTTCATTTGCTTAGCAGAAGCTTGTCAGTTTGATGAAGTCCTACTTGTCTATCTTATCTCTTACGGCATGGGCACTTGGGGATTTGATCAGGAATTGGTTGCCAGTTCCAATTTCTGTAAGGGTGTTACCTCCATTTTCTAAGATTCTTATAGTTTGAAGTTTTACATTTAGGATTTTCGTGCATTTAGAATTAATTTTTGTGTATGGTATAGGTAGGGATCCTGTTTCAATCTTCTGCAATTGATCACCCAGTTTTCGCAGCACTATTTACTAAATAGATTTTCCCCTCCCCAGAGTTGTTGTTGGAGGCTTTGTCAAAGACCATTTGGTTGAGAAATTGAGGCTTTGCTTCTGGAATCTCTATCCTGTTCCATTGGTCTGTATGGCTGTTCTTGTACCAATACAAGACTGCTTTGATTATTGTAAAGTTTGAAGTTTGGAAGTATGATATCTCCTTCTTTATTTCTTTTGTTAAGAATTGTTTTGGCTATTTATAATCATTTGTTTCCATGTGAATTTCTGTATTGTCATTTCCAGGTCTCAGAAGAATGATGCTGATAATTTAATGGGTATTGTGTTGAATCTGAAGATTGACTTTTATAGGTTGGACATCTTAACAGTGTTGATTCTTCCTATTCATGAGCATGGATATAATTCCATTTTTTGGTGTCTTCTTGGATTTCTTTGAGTAGTGTTTGTAGTTCTCATGGTAAAGATCTTTCACTTCTCTGTTTAGGAAGATCCCAAGGTATTTCATTTTGTTTGTGGCTATGGTGCGTGAGATTGTGCTTTTAATATGAATCTCTGCCTGCTTGTTGTTGGTGTATAGGAATGCAACTGTCTTTTGCACATTTATTTTGTACCCTGAGACTTTGCCAAAGTCCTTTATCAGTGCAAGCAGGTTTTTGACAGATTCTCTTGGATTTTTGAGGTATAGGATCATATCATCAGCAAGGAGGGATAACTTTTCCTATTTGAATACCCCTGATTTCCTTCTCTTGCCTAATTGCTCTAGCTAGGGCTTCCAACACCATGTTGAACAAGAGAAGTGAGAGTGGACAGCCTTGTCTTTGTTATGGTTTTAGGGGAAATGTTTACAATTTCTTTCCATTTAGCAATATGCTAGTAGTGAGTTTATCGTATATGACTCTTACTATTTTGAGGAGATACCTGCTCTTTAGACATGTACACCTCAATATCTCCCAAAATTCCCAAAGTTTCTCTGCTTACAGTCGATGGTGCCTCAACATTGCTTTCTCATTACCTTCTTCAAATCTACTTATTCATGTGCCAGTTTTTTTTAATCTTTTCTAAAATCTCTCCAACTTGATTATCTTCTAATATTTCCATAGCTCTGACTCTGATATGACTGCTTGATGCTGATTCCTCATAACTCCTTCATTACATGACTCAATTTTGGTATTATTAATAGTTAGCTGATTTCTAAATATCTAATCTATTAACAGGCAAAAATACTATTAACTATTGATGGGGATGATGATAATGATGATGTAAGAGACACTTCACTACCAAAAAGCTAAAATGATACGTACAAAATATTTCACTTTCACAATAACTCTCTGACTCTGGCATTGTTATTGCCATTCCCTGAAAAATAAAACATTTTGTATATTCATTAAATTGTCCGATGTTACATAAGAAAGAAATTAGAGATCTAACTGAGATCTAACTCTATGTCTGACTCACAGACATTTCTACCTGCAATAAAATCGTCCTCCCTACATCGAATTTCTTGAGTGTCAACTGTATTTTCTAGGCATGTGTAATATGTTTCACATGTTATATAAGGAGACTATCATGAAAATCCCAGTGGTAAGTGGATTATTTTCACTTGTTTCCCTATCAAAGTTTCTGTATTTCTTTAGACTGAATTCTTTATATGCAGCACTGCCCATTAATGACACATGTTCAGAGAACAGGGATTTCCCAGATAATGCTAAAATGATACTCCAGTGGCACCCAGTGCCATCCAACTCCTGGCTGCTAAGTTGAGTTACTGAAGACCCTCCTGTTTGTTTGCATCTGAATGATACTAAGAATTTAGAAGTTGAGATACAACTGTGCATGATGAATTTTAATCAGCCAAAGACAATAACAGAAAAATTATGGTTGCAGGGCTTTAGGTGAACACCCCCACGAATATGTACATTACACACTCATATATGAATGTATATGTATATGCTACAGATGTATACACACACAGTCTTTATTCAAGTATTACATGAACCAGTGAATGTTAAAGTGTTACTCATTGTTTTGGTTTTCTTTCAGTTAAAAATATTTTTGCTTGCTTGACAAATACTACATATGAATAATCTTTGACAGATTATTCATCACGATGATTAGCAAAGTATTTGAATCAGTGAAAATATACAAAGCCTACTAGAAAAAGCACATCTGAGAATTGATTAAAAGTTATCTAAATAAAATATCAATTAACATCTAATTCAAATAAAAATATGGTTCAAGGAAAAAGTAATGTCAAAGTTTTTGTAGGCATAACATAGAACAAAAATGTGAGGAAACTCTCTCTCTCTCTCTCTCTCTCTCTCTCTCTCTCTCTCTCTCTCTGTTTCTCTCTCTCTCTCTCTCTCAGAATAAAGTGTGAAATGTTTGGCTAAGGTTTCAGAAAGACTTTACCCTAACCATCTATCCAATTTCCTGCAATGATTTTCTCTATAAATAAGAGCTCACCCCATTGACCCTATTTGGGGAAAGAAAAAGAGACTAACCCAGTATATTTATTCCCGGCAGCTAGACTCCAGACATGCAGCAAATATTAGTATAATATCGATCGTTTTTCTGAGAATTCAGATCTAGTAGCACTAATGTCACTAGATCTTTCTATTTTATTCTTTCTTTTCTCTTATTTTTGTCTCTTTCTGTGTTTGTGTCTATATATAAATATTGGGTGCATCACATTTATCTGACTATGATTCTTTCTCAGTCATTGCTGTAAAGAAACTTTCAGGACAAACTATCTTAACAATCGTTCACACACAGATTTATAAATTTCTATATGTGCACACATTTACAGATTGAAGAATGAGAATGGTAAAGAGAGAGGTGGGGGGTAAGAAGGGGGAGGGGGGAGAGAGAGAGAGAGTCTAAATTCTTGGCTGGGAGATTATTTCACTTATTGGTGAAACTCGAAGTAGCAAAGACCATTTCCATGAAAATTCCCATTTAATAAAACTAGTTATAAGCCCCAGTAGGAGGCCAGCTTATTTCAGTAAATATTTTCTTTAACACAGGCAAAGTGCAATGAGGGAATTTAGCCATGTTCTTGAATATACAGTTGTACATAACCTAAGGACAGTGAGATGTTCTGGAAAATGCAAGATTAGGTGACGTCACAATTGTGCAATCATCATAAAGTGCGCTTATATAAATATAGATGATACAGCCTACTACAGACTTAGGCTATATGGTATAACCTGTTGCTCTTTGTTTAAAATTAATTTTTATTATAAAGATGTGGGGAACAATTCAGGGTTAGGTATACAAACATTGACCATGAAGGTACCTTTGTTGATGAGGTATACCCCTCCTTCCCTTAGCAGTTTCCCTCAACTGCCAATCCATCCCCCCTGCGACAGTTTCCCAATACTGCCAATTGCTTTCTTATAGCATTATAATTGTTCAAGGTCCTCTTATGAATGACAACATATGGAACTCTGTTCTTTGTTTCTGTTATAAATCACTGAGTATGATCAACTCAAAATTCATCCAGGTTGCTGCAAAATCCATATATTTGTCCTTCTTTGTGGATGCATAATATTCCATTGTGTACATATATTACATTTTTAAAAATCCAGTCCAACTTCGATGGGTAACACAGTTGGTTCCACGTTTTTGCTATTGTGAAGAGAGTTGCAGCAAACATACATGTGCAGGTATTTTCTTTGTAGAATAATTTGAGTTCCCCCAGGTATATTTTCATTAGGGGAATTGCTGGGTCATATGGAAGGTCAGTTTCTAGTTCTTTCAGAAATGGCCACACTGTTTTCCAGAGAGGTTGCACCAATTTGCATTATCACCAGCAGTGTAGAAGCATTCCCTTTTCTCCACATCCTCACCAGCATTTGTTGTTGTTTGTTTTATAATGATGGCCATTCTTTCAGGGGTTAGGTGGTATCTCCATGTGATTTTAATTTGCATTTGTCTGATGATGAGTGAGGCTGAGTACTTTTTCCTTTGTCTGTTGGCTGCCTATATATCTTCTTTTAAGAAGTGTCTATTCATGTCTTTTGCCCACTTTTTAAAGGGGCTGTTTGTGTTTTTCCTTTCAGCACCTTTGAGTTCCTTGTAAATCCTAGATGTTAGACCTTTGTTAGATATTCAGTTGGCAAATATTTTTTCTCAATCTGTGGGCTGTTTCCCTGCTGTCTTGATGGTTTCTTTTGCTTTGCAGAAACTCATTAATTTGAAGAGGTACCACTTGTCTATCTTATTTCTTAAGGTATTGGCCTTGAGTTTTCTGAACAGGAATTGGTTATCCGTTCCAATTTCCATAAGGGTGTCTCCTTTATTTTCTAAGGTTCTTATAGTTTGAGGTTTTACATTTAGGTCTTTGATCCATTTAGAGCTAATTTTTCTGTATGGTGATAGGTGGGGGTCCTGTTTCAATCTTCTACATGTGGTCAGCCAGTTTGCCCAGCACCATTTACTAAGTAGGTTCTCCTATCCCAGTGGTTGTTTTTGGAGATGAGTTGGTTGAGGAACTGAGACTTTGCTTCCAGAATCTCTATCCTATTCCATTGGTCTATGTGCCTGTTTTTGTACCAGTACCAGGCTGATTTGATTACTCTAGCCTTATAGTAAAGTTTGAAGTCTGGAAGTGTGATACCTCCTGCTTTGTTTCTTTTGCTAAGAATTGTTTTGGATATTTGTGGCCATTCATGTTTCCATATGAATTTCTGTATTGTCATTTCCAGGTCTGAGAAGGATGATGTTGGTAACTTAATGGGTATTGCGTCGAATCTGTAGATTGTCTTTGGTAGGATGACCATCTTAATGATGTTGATTCTTACTATCCGTGATAATAGAATATTTTTCCATTTGTTTGTATCTTCCTGGATTTCTGTAAGTAGTGTCTTGTAGTTCTTATTGTAAAGGTCTTGCACTTCTCTGGTTAGGAAGATGCTGAGGTATTTCATTTTTTTGTGGCTATTGTGGATGGGACTGTGCTTTTTATTTGGGTCTTTGCCTGCTTGTTGTTGGTATATAGGAATGCAGCTGACTTTTGCACGTTTATTTTGTACCCTGATACTTTGCCAAAGTCATTTATCCGTGCTAGCAGGTTTTTGACAAATTCTCTTGGATTTTCAAGGTACAGGATCATATCATCAGCAAAGAGGGAAACTTGACATTCTCTTTTCCTATTTGAATACCCCTGATTTTCTTCTCTTGTCTAATTGCCTGGGTTAGGACTTCCAACACAAAATTGAACAAGAGGGATGAGAGTGGGCAGCCTTGTCTTATTCCAGTTTTCAGGGGAAATGATTCTTGTTTCTGACCACTTAGCAATATGCTAGCTGTGGGTTTGTCGTAGATGGCACTTACTATTTTGAGGTATGTTCCTTCTATACCTAGATGTTTGAGGGTTTTTATCAAGAAGGGATGCTGGATTTTTCAAAAGTTTTTTCTGCATCTAATGAGATTATCATGTGGTTCTTGCTTTTACATCTGTTGATGTAGTTACTGACATTTATGGTCTTGTGAATGTTGAACCAGCCCTTCATCCTGGGGATGAAGCCTACTTAGTCATGGTGGATGATATTTGAGATGTAATTTTGGATCCGATTTGCTAGAATCTTGTTGAGGATTTTTGCATCTATGTTCATAAGGGATACTGACCTGCAGTTCTCTTTCTTTGTTGCATCTTTACCTGGTTTGGGTATCAGTGTATTGTTAACTTTGTAAAATGATTTGAGGAGAATTCCATCTTTCTCAATTGCCTGGAATACTTTCAATAGGATTGGTATCAGCTCCTCCTTGCATGTTTTGTAGAATTCTTCTGGAAAGCCATCTGGTCCAGGACTTTTTTTTTTTTTTGGTAGGTAGTTTTCGTATGACAGAGTCAATTTCCTGGGTTGTTACTGGTCTATTTAGTGTCTCAATGTCTTCTTATTTCAACTTAGGTAGGTTGTGTGATATCAGAAAGTCCTTCATTTCATCTAGGTTATCAAGTTTGTTTCCATAGAGGTGTACATAGTAATCTCTGATAATCTTTTGTATTTCTTCAGAATTAATTGTGATTTGATCTTTTGTACTTTTTTTTTTTTTTCCGAGTTGGAGTCTCACTCTATCGCCCAGACCAGAGTGCAGTGGCTGCTCCCGGCCACTGCAGCCTCAACCTGCTGGGCTCCAGTGATCCTTCCGCCTCAGCCTTCCAAGTAGCCGGAATTACAGGCATGTGCTACCACGCCCGGCTGATTTTTTGGTTTATTGTAGAGATGAGGTCTCGCCGCCCAGGCGGGTCTCGATCCTGCGGGCTCAGGCAATCCACTCACCTCAGTATCCCAAAGGCGCAGGATTACAGGTTGAGCCACCAAGCCTGGCTTTTTGTATTTCTAATTGTGTATATTTGGACTTTTTTCTCTTTTTCTTGGTCATTCTGGCTAGGGACCCATCAATATTCTTAATTCTTTCAAAGAACCGCTCTTGGTTTTGTTGATGTCTTCTATGATATTTTTGTCTTCTATATCCTGTATTTGGGCTCTTATTTTTGTGATTTGCATTCTTCTGCTAAAGTTGGGGTTTTGGTGGTCTTCTCTTTCCTGCTCCCTTAGGTGATTTGTTAAGCTCTCCACTTGTGGTCTTTCCATTTTCTTGATGTGTGCTCCTAGAGATATAAATTCCCCTCTTAGAACTTATTTCATGGCATCCCAGACATTTTGGTAGGCTGTTTCTTCATTTTCATTTGTTTCCAGGAATCTTTCAATTTCTTCTTTGATTTCAGTGTGGACCCACTCATTGTTCAGCATCATGCTGTTTAGTATCCATGTCTTTGTGGACTTTGGGGAAATGTTGGTGTTGATATTTATTTTTATTCCACTGTGGTCTAAAAAGGTGCATGGCAAGATTTCAATCTTATGAAATTTGTTTATGTTTGATTTATGGCCATTGATGTGGTTGATCTTGGTGTACATTCCATGTGGTGATGAGTAGATTATATATTCTGCAGTTGTTGGGTGGGGTGTTCTGTAGGTATCAATTAAGTCCATTTGTTTAAGAGTCTCATTGAGCTTCTGGGTCTCCTTGCTGATTTTTTGTCTTCATGACCTGTCTAGGGTTGTGAGTGGGGTATTAGAGTCCCCAGTTATGATAGTGTTAGAGTCAATCTCTTTTTTAAGTTTGCCTAGGAGTGGCTTTACAAACATTGGTGCTCCTATGTTAGGTGCATATATGTTTAGGATGGATATTTCTTCTTGGTGGATTGAATCTTTTATCATTATATAGTGACCTTCTGCATCTTTTTTTATTTTTGATAGCTTAAAGGGTATTTTGTCTGAGATTAAGATTGCAACTCCAGCTTTCTTTTGTGTTCCATTCACCTGAAAATTTGTTTCCCATTCTCTTACATTGACTCTGTGAGTGTCCTTTCTGGTGAGATGAGTCTCTTGGAGACAATATATTGTTGCCTCATGATATTTTATCCATTTTGCCCTTCTATGTCTTTTCAGTAGTGCATTTAGTCCATTCACATTCAAAGGTTAATTATTGAAATGTGAGGGTTTATCTTTTTCACGATGTTCTTATAGAGTTGTTGTTGTACTTGTTTGTTTGTTGTCTTTCTTTTGTTTTTTTGGGTTGATTCGTGTGTGTTTTCAATCTTTTTTCCTTTACTTTTGTGAAGAACATTGTTGTTCTTTTTCCTTTTTCTTCTCTGTTTAATACTTTTCTAAGAGTGTCTTGTAAGTTCTCAGGGATTGGATGTCTGGGAAAGATTTTAATTCTTCCTCACTGATGAAGCTTAGCTTGGCTGGGTAGGTTATTCTTGGTTTAAATTGTTTATCATTGAGAACTTTGAATATTGAACTCCAAGCTCTCCTAGCCTGAAATGTTTCTGTAGATAAATCTGCAGCTATTCTGATTGGTCTTCCATGGTAGGTAGTCTGACCTTTTTCTCTTACTGCTTTTAGAACTTTTTATTTTGTACCTATTTTGTTCAGGCAGACTATTATGTGCCTAGGAGGTGGTCTACTCATTTCTTGTCTTGTTGTTTCTCTGAATCTCTTGTGTTTGAATTTTCACATCATTGATGAGGTAAGGGAAGTTTTCTTGAACAATTTCATTGTTCCAGGGTGGTCTCTGTCTCTCTTTCTGCCTCAGGAATTCCAATTACTCTCAGGTTCATTCTCTTGAAGTAATCGCTCATCTCTTGAAGGTTTTGTTCTGTCTTTTTATTCTAAATTTATTTATTATAAAGATGTGGGGTACAGTTCAGAGTTAGGTATACAAACATTGATCATGTGGTACCCTTGTTGATGAGGTATGTTCCTCCCTCCCCTAGCAGTTTCCCTCAACTGCCAGTCCCACGCCCCCTTCCCCTGACAGTTTTCTGCTACTGTGAATCTGTTTCTTATAGCATTATAATTGTTCAAGGTCACCTTATGAGTGAGAACATATGGAACTCAGTTCTTTGTTTCTATGATAAATCACTGAGTATGATAAACTCCAAATCCATCCAATTTGCTGCAAAGTACCTTTGTATGGCTGCATAATACTCCATTGTGTATATGTACCACATTTTTTTATCTAGTCCAGCTTCGATGGGCAACACAGTTGGTTCCATGTTTTTGCTATTGTTAATAGAGCTGCAACAAACATACATGTGCAGGTATCTTTTTCGTAGAATAATTTGAATTCCTCCAGGCATATTCCCAATAGGAGAATTGCTGGGTCATATGGAAGGTCAATTTCTAGTTCTTTCAGAAATCACCACACTGTCTTCCAAAGAGGTTGCACTAGTTTGCATTCCCATCAGCAGTGTAGAAGGATTCCCTTTTCTCTGCATCCTTGGCAGCATCTGTTGTTGTTTGTTTTATTAAGCTTCTTTTCTATGTTTTGACAGTTTGGTTTAGTTCTATATTTTGGTCTTAAAATTCTGAGATTCTGTCTTCTGCTTGGCTAATTCTACTTTCTATGCTTATTAGTTTGTTATTTATTTCAATTACAGTATTCTTTACTGCTGTTATCTCAGTTATCAACTCCTTCCTATTTTCCTCTTGTCTCTCCTCAATTATTTTTATTCTCTCTATTAATGTCCTGATATATGGGTTTATGGTATGTGACTGGTCATTCTGGGGGCTCTTCATTGTTTGCATTTTGAAGTCTGTTTTCTCAATATCTGATCTTCCAGGTGTCTGTGTGAGGTCTATATTCTTCTTCTTTTGGTTTTTCTTCATTTGGGTAGATTTATCTCCCCATTTTTTTTCTTTTTTTCCCTCTCTGTCTTTGTTAAATCTGTTGTTGAGGGGTGGCAGAGTTGCCTTTGCTTCTGTTTGCTCAATCTCCTATTCTTCCGTATGTGAATCCTCTGGCTTTGTTCGATTCTGAAGCTGGACTATAGATTGGGGGTTATACCTTTTGCAGTTTTGAGATTTATTTGAGGGGGGAGCTGTGATTCAAAATTTATCTGTAGATCCCTGTATCCACTGACAGGTGTATGGATATGCTGGATCCCACTTCCCACTGCCTTATAATCTGTTCATGAAGTGGGGGTATTGGTTTGCTCCCTGAAAGTAAAATGATGTAAGAAAAGGGAAAGCAATGGAACAGGGAGGGGGGAGGAAGTAGAAGGTGGAGACAGAGGAGATTAAAAGGGAAAACAGACAAAGGTACCCACTAATAAATGAAAATAGAACTGAAGACAGATAAGAATAAGAGAAAACAAAAACAAACAAACAAACAAACCAAAAACAACAGCGACAACAACAAACAAACTAGGATATACACTCATACAGACACACAAGCTGACCAACCTCCATATGATGTACTATTCCCTTATACAAGCATGAGGTCTTGGATCCCAAGTTGGAGGTTGGGCAGAGCTGCGTGGGCAAGGCACTGCAGGTCTCTGTCTAGTCACAGGGCTCCAGATGATCTCAGGTTCTACTGCCTCCGGGTAGCTGGGGGAGGCAGAGGGCAAGACTGTTGGGTGCTATAGGTTGGCATGTCACATGCGGCTTGGGCCTCTTTTTCTTTCTTTGTTTTTAGGTCCCAAGCTGGAGGCTGCTCAGAGCTGGGTGGAGCTTATGGGGCAATGCAGATCTCTGCCTGGTCTCCAGCTCCAGATGTTCTCTCGTCCCACTGTGGTCAGGGGCCAGTCGGGGGAGGCAGAGTGCGCGACTGCTGGGTGTTGCTGGTCAGCCTAGTGCTCAGGGTGGCTGGGAGCAAAGCAGTACAACTGACAAGGGAGCCTGAAGCTCCATGGGGCGGGGCCCATGAGCCTCCCTGGGCATTGGAGACTTGGAGTGGGTCTGGGCATGGTAGCCAGGGAGGGATCCCAGAGCTCCAGTGGCTTGGGACACTTCAGTCAGGGATGGAGCCTATAACTCCAAGGGGCAGGCACCAAGGGCTGCTGAGGGGTGGTGGCTTGAGGCAGGGATGGGTGCTTCAGCCAGGGAGGGGGCCAGTAACAGCTGGTGCCAGGCAGAGCAGTGTAGCCAGGGAGGGAACCCAGAGCTCCACAAGATGGGAGCCCAGGGCCTCCACCAGCAGCAGCAGTGGCTTGGCACCAGGTGAGGCAGTGTAGCTGGGGAGGGAGCCAGGAGCTCCACGCGGCTGGGGGCCTGGAGCTGCCTGGGGTGGAACAGCGGCAGCAGCAGTTGGAGGGGGGGCGTCCGACCAGTGGCTGGCAGGGCGTTGGGGGGGGTGGGAAGGGGGACGCAAGATTCTTTATGGGAACTCACTTTTGTGGAGAATCTCACAAGTTTCACGTGTGCCGTCACCATCTTACCGGAACTCCAACCTGTTGCTCTTATGCAACAAACCTATGCAGCATGTTACTGTAGACAGTTGGAACATAATACTGGTTATTTGCACATTTAAACATATTAAATATAGAGGTAAAGTAAAAATGCCAAATAAAAGATAAACGGTATAGCCATCGAAAGCGCTTACCATGAATGGAGCTTGCAGCAGTGGAAGTTGGTTTGGGTGAGTCAGAGTGTGAGGGATGAGCAGAGGGCATGGGTTTAGACATTACTGTAAAATACTGTAAAATTTATAAATAATGTACATGTAGACTTTACTAAATTCATGAAAATATAGTTATTCACTAATAAATTAACCTAAGCTTTGTGTAATGCTACATGCTTTTTGCTTTATAAGCTTCTTTTTTTATTCTTTTGGAATAGCACAGCTTAAAACAAACATTGTACAGCTGTAGAAAGGTATTTTGTTTCTTTATATCCTGTATAAGTTTTTTATCTATTTTTGATTTTTTACTTTTAAACATTTTTTATTAAAAAGCAAGACACAAACACACGTTAGCCTAGACCTACACAGGGTCAAAATTATCAATGTCACTGTCTTCCACCTCCACATCTTGTCTCTCTGGAAGGTCTTTAGGGGCAATAATATGTGTGGAGCTATCATCTCCTATGATAATGATGCCTTCTTCTGGAATACATCCTGAGCAACTTGCCTGAAGCTGTTTTACAGTTAACTTTTTAAAAATATATAAGTAGAAAAAGTACACTCCAAAACAATGATACAAAGAAAATATATAAACCAGTAATATAGTTAATTATTATCATCATCAAATATTATATACCTTACATAAGTGTTTGTGCTATACTGTATACAACTGGTAGTGCAGTATATTTGTTTATGCTGGCATCACCACAAATATGTGAGATATAAATATAATGCAGTCATGTGACCCATACATTTTAATCAACAATGGCCCATATGACATGTGTCATCTTATAATGGAATTTTATAGTGGGTCAAAGAAAACCATCTTGATGGTGACACTCCCTGGATTGAAACCATAGGTTCACACTTACCAGCTTTTTGGCCTCAGAAAGATTATGAAGGTTATGGAAACCTTTAAACCTCAATTGTTAGTTTACATTACAAGAGTGATAAAAATACTACTTTACTAATAAATATTTTGTAGCAATCAATTGAATGAACTATGGTAATTGTTCAGTAACATGATAATTCTTTGGCCCAAAATGCTTTATACAATCATTATTCCCACATTAGAAATGAAGAATGTGCAGTGTAGTGATGTTAAGAAACGTGCTAGAGATTACATGGCAAATTATAACTTTAAATCACTCTGACCTAAACCCATGCTCTTAATCTCACCAATATGCTGCCATTTGGAAAATAACTTTAAAATCAAAATAAAATATCTTTGACCGCACTCGGTGGCTTAACCTGTAATCCCAGCACTTTGGGAGGCTGAGGTGAGTGGATTTCCTAAGCCTTCAGGTTCGATACCAGCCTGGGCAACTTGACAGGAGCATCTCTACAATAAATCAAAAAATTAGCTGGGCGTGGTAGCGCTTGCCTGTAGTTCTGGCTACTTGGAAAACTGAGGCAGAAGGATCATAAGAAACCCAGCAGCTTGATGCTGGAGTGGCCGTGAGTGTGCCACCGCACTCCAGTCTGGGAGACAGAGTGAGACTCCGAATCAAAAAATGCAATAAATAAATAAATAAAAATCTTCTGCAACAAGAAGAGGAACATCCTATTCCACCAGCATCCTATTATAAACCAATGGAACCACCATTGCTTGTGGTCCATTGTTGCTTGAAATGTTATTGGTTCACCTGACTGCATTATGTTTACTTCTTTCTTGGAAAACTCATTTAATGCAGAGCATACATTTAAAACTGGAATACATATATAACGTCCGATTAGGATGCTGGTGGAATATAATGTTGTTCTTGTAGCAGAAGATATTTTTTCTTTAGTTCACATATGTATGGACATGTGGTAAGTGCTCAAAAAATGTTAGCTATAGTTTTGGAAAGTTCAGTTGTTCATCATTTTCACACATCCAAAGTTACTCACAAGAAGTTCCCTCTCCATCCTATGTTTATTTGTTCAGTAAATATGTACTGAGTATCTACGATGTGCCACGTGTTGTTCTCGGCTCTGGGATATAGCAGCCAACAAAGTATAGAGAATTCCCTACCCTATCAAGCGAATGTCCTAGTGTATGGAGAAAGGCATATAGAGAGAAGAAAATTAAGTACATAGTGTATTAGATGATGATAAATACTAAGAAAAATAATAAAGCAAGATACGAAAGTAGCAAGTGTCAAAGTATATGCTTTTAGATGAACCGTGGAGTGCTTTTAATCATTGACATAAATCTTTATGGAGCTCGGCTTCTTTATTCAGAGAATAGGAATAGTGACTACTACCCTGACAATCTAGGAAATTATGTAAGAATAAAATAGATATGAGAACACATTGCAAATCATATGATTTTTAAAATGTGACATCTCAAGTATTGAGTAAATATTGCAGCTGATATTTTATTTGAAGCAAAATTTTTAGAATTACAGGATACCAGGGAGACCAGAATCTATAGAAAAAGCTAGATATACTAGCCATAGAGAGAAGTTAAGTAAAATATCAATTTGAGTCAGAAGATAATTTCCTGCATTACACGTATACTCAGCAACAGTTTAAAATGTAACTAGAAATACAATATATACCCACGAGTAACTCTGATGATGTCACTATACCAAATCAAACTTAAGATTCTGTCTTATATTTGCATTCTTATTAATGTTACTTAGAAAGCATTCTCCTAGGGATCAAGCCTCTCAACTTGTACCATGACTTCTGCAGTTAATTTCTTTTAGATGAAGCAGATTTCTCTCCAAAATTATATTTTTAAAAAAAGAAACAGAATGGACTACTCCCATGGGCAATGTGAAAAGTGAACTAAAAGTCACCCAGAGGAAGTTGTGACTCTAACAATTGTCATTCTTATGTGTTCATGTTCCCAATTTTTATCGCCATCGAGTTTCAGCCTCTATTAGAATTGGTATCATAGATAGTAGTGGGGAGTAGGGCCTTAGTAGGGAACTGTCCTCATGGTGGTCTGCTTGGGCAGTACCTGAATGTTAAGATGAAGGTCACACATGTGTGGTCATGTGGGCAGAGGTTCATTAGGTAAGACCAAGGAAGTATGCCGTAGATATAGATCACACCAACCCAGAGAAGAAAAGCAGTAGTCAAAGCACCCGGATATTCACGGACTCTGAAAGATCAGGACACAGCAAGAAAGCTAGGAATCTAGATTTGCAATGGGGGATAAATAACTAGCAGTTTAGGTCACAACAATTAGGGGTCAGCATGTGAAAAGGATATCTTAGGGCAATGATACCCAAGCCCAAAAGTTGCTTATGTGATTTCTTCTTGAGAGAGAACCAGGTCCCGTGTAGCTCTAGCTTCCAGGGAAGCAACTTACCTGCTGACCTAGAACTGTCATAGCAGCATATCTTGTCGTGAGTAATGAACCCTGGTACCCCTGCTCCTCAGAGCTTCAGCAATCATTGGTGGATGAAATTAGAAGTGGATGAATAGAGAGTCTAGTGATGGTCTCTCTTCTCAAATTTTGAAAACAACAGCAACAAAAGTTGCTTTGACTCTCTTTCCTCTCTTTGCTATTGAGATATGGGGTACAAGTTAGGATTAGGTACATAAGTATGTGCAGGTGAAGTTTAGGCCTCTAACTGGTCCTTACTTCCCCTGGTTTAGGACCAGGCACTCTTTGTGATGCCGTGTGCCCATCCCCCTCCCTCCCTT
The DNA here is from genome assembly GCF_000164805.1 of Carlito syrichta. Taxonomy (NCBI): domain Eukaryota; kingdom Metazoa; phylum Chordata; class Mammalia; order Primates; family Tarsiidae; genus Carlito; species Carlito syrichta. Next base: position 257,268 of record NW_007247685.1, on the reverse strand, counting down.
CCCTGACAATGTCCTGCGACTGCCCAAAGCGCCCTTGTATCTTTGGGATAAATATTCAGAATTCACTTATATGTGAGAACGTGGTATTCAGTTATTTGTTTCTGCGATAGAGCACTAAGTGTGATGGACTCTAAATCCATCCAGTTTGCTGTGAATTCCATAATGTTGTCCTTATTTATGGCTGTGTAATCCTCCATTGTGTATACATACCACATTTTCTTTATCCAGTTTGGTCCAACCTCGATGGAAAACAGTGGCAATTTTTAAAAGAACTATAAACTGACCTTCCTTAGGATCCAGCAATCCCCCTTCTGGGAATATACCCAGAGGAACTTAAATTGTTCTAGAAAACAGATACCTGCATATGCATGTCTATTGCTGCACTATTCACAATAGCAAAAACATGCTTCAACTTCCTAATGCACTCTGTGTTTCTGCTGTAACCAATCAACAGTATTGGGACTAAAGCTCAGTAACAAATGCTCACCTCCACACAGATATGAAACTGAGCTTAGCAAGAGAACATGATTATGTCAGATAGTAGACTGAAATAGATATTTCTCATAAGAGTTCAAGGTTAGATATCTAACTCAGACTTTGAATCTGTGTTTTAGACTCCTACAGACAATGCCAACCTCACATTAGCTGAGTGTTTCCCATATCAAACATCTTACTCCTTTATTTCCATTTTATGTTTCCTCTTCCTCCTTTCACTTCCCCTACATTCATTCCCTTAATTATTGGAACTATCAACCATTCAGTTTGAGACAAACTTAAGCTTCATCTCTGATTGTTTTTTCAAAGCCAGGCTCGGTGGTTCAGCCTGTAATCCCACGCCTTTGGGGGGCTGAGGTGAGTGGATTGCCTGAGCCCGCGGGTTCGAGACTTGGGCAGTGAGACCTCATCTCTACAATAAATCAAAAAATCAGCCGGGTGTGGTAGTGCGTGCCTGTAGTTCCAGCTACTCTGAAGGCTGAGGCGGCAGGATCACCGGAGCCCAGTATGTCGAGGCTGTGGTGGCCGGGAGCGGCCACTACACTCCAGTCTGGGCGACAGAGTGAGACTCCAGCTCAGGAAAAAAAAAAAAAAGATTGTTTTTTCAGCCACACACGGCTATTCAAATACTAAATTTGGTCAATTTCACCTTCTCGTGGTTTATTTTTAAATGCTTTTTTGCATCCATCTGCATCTATCTTTATCTTCTTCCAGTGTCAACACTCTAGCTCAGACTTTTTTCGTCTCTTTCTTGAAGATTGCACTTGACTCCTAAGAGGTCTCCTTTCAAGCATCTTTCATCTCCCAATCTTCTTCCTTTCGTGCCTTTCTTGAATAGAAAACCAACCAAAGATTCAGTCACCTACTAAAACTGTTCTTCAACACCACATCATACCTACAGGTTGAAATTTGAACTCTTTGACATGGTTCTAACCAACTACCTATAATTTCTTGATATAACGTACTCCATCCTGTACACTCAAGTTCTGCATGGAATATTCTTCCATTTTTTTGGTCTAATGACCCCTCCTACTTATCCTTTAAGATTCTTAAGCATTATCTAATCCCAACAAAGTTTTTTTCTAAATTTTTTTCCTCAGAAAAAAGCAGTAATTGAAATCAAAATAATATTAGAAAGTCAACACCATGGATCATAGGTTTCATCTGTATCAGTGCCAGGTAAAGCAAGCACACACATAGAAACATAATTTTATAAATTTATTATAGCTTTTTTTGCTTATGCAGATACTGAGGAAATATAGTTTAGAGCTAAAAACAATATTATTTTGTATTTTAAGTGACATAAGCAATACTGAACTACACATGCTATTAATACTACCAAATAATGTTCCCGTGTTTATGACCAGATTTAGCAATTAATTATGAAAAATGTGTATTATTTATAAGGTAGTATCTTCCACTGTTACATATGTTTAACACAAAGAGTATTAATTTTCATTATTTATCAAATCAACAAAGAATATTGGTAATGTAGCAGATCATTTGGTTTTTTTAGTAATAAAACAAAATAGGATATTGTAACATACAGTGTATTTGGTCTATTTGTACTTATTTTCTTATTAATAGTTTCTATTCAAGCATGTCTGCATATATTTATAAGTTTGTATGTAGACATGCTTTAATAGAAACTATTAATAAGAAAATAAGTACAAATAGACCTGCACTCCAGTCTGGGCGACAGAGTGAGACTCCAACTCAAAAAAAAAAAAAGTTTGTATGTATATATAGTTACATGTGTGTATATCCATACATTTCAGTTTGTGCATTTTAATTCGTGGTAGAGGCATATACTATGAAATTGATAAAATATTAAAGTCCAGAAATTTATGCAGAAAAGTTACTTCAATTTTTTTTTGCTGAAGTCTTATCACTGATTTACAATAAATCTGAAGTTTATACATCATCTTTATTTAACATCCTAACTGACGCTGTCTTCTTTTTTAATAGGGAAGCTCAGCATAGAGTAAATATGTATCACAATGTTTTTATTATTGACTTATTTTGGGACTCTTCAAGTCTTCATGAACTGGAGTCCAACATTCTTATTTTTATCTGTCTGACATGTATGTATATTTTACAAAGTAAAAATTCGAGGCTAAATGAATAAAAAAAGTATATGTTACTTAATAAAGTTGCAATGCTATTGTGTCAATCATTATAACCAGGCACAAACTTAAAATATCTTGTTTTCCAGAATTCTAAAAATCTTTTAGTCCCTAAAGAGGATTCTTAGATAGTAAGTTTGTTAAGAAATCGATCAAGACTAGCTCCCAATATTGTTTTCTTATGGAAATTAGTTTTATTACACAAACGGATCTGTTTTACATATTTACAATTGATTGTTATTATTCTTGGATTCTGTAGGCATGAATGTTCTCATTTGCCAAAATTTATTTGTAACCCTCAAACCAGTATTCACAGGGCTTTTGTGGTCATTTGCACAGAAGAGCAAAAAGTGTAAGTCACCAGACAAGCACATTTTTAGGTAAGGTCAAACAAGGCAATGTTCTACATTCTTTTTTCAGCTCTCATACTGCAAACATGCATCCTTTTCCTCATCCATGTAATCCCACATTTTTGTGCTTTTTTGTCAGTGATCTTCTTGTTTAAAATGGCAGAACAAAGATCTGAGTATCACATGTTCTCACTCATATAGTGGACCTTGATCATCCAACGTATTACCATAAGAAAATGACTGACAGTGGTGGGAAACTATGGGGGGGAGGGAGATGGGATTAATGGTAGTAAATATCTCTCTGGGGACAGGGAGACACCTCTTATCAACAAAGGTGCCTGAACGAAGCATATTTGTATACCTAAACCTTAATTGTACCCCAAAATATCATAATAAAAAATATTGGTTATTAAAAAAAAGGCCCCTAAACATCATGCTGATGTGCTGTCTAGTGTTACTAAGCACAAGAAGGTTGCGACGTGCCTTGAGAAAATAGGTGTTAGATAGTTTCATTTAAGCATGCATTACAGTGCTGCTGGCTGTGAGTTCAACAACATATATTAAATACGCTGTTTTTAGGCAGAAACACACATAAAACAAGGGTATGTATTGATGGATGGATGAAAATATTGTGACTAGAGGCTTATAGGAATCTAACCCTGTATTTCACCTATGAGCAATGGTTTAGTATTGCTAATTTGGGATTTATGGCAACTTTATGGAACATAACTATCACAAATAAAGAGAGTCTATTATGCATGCATTTTAGTTGTCTCTGTCAGTGTTATTGTTAATTTTGCTAAGAGAAGCTAGAGGCTATTTGCTTATAGATACCTAAATTGGCATAACATAATAATAACTGTCTATTATAATATGTGCCAAGCATGGTTTAAAAGGCTCAATATCTCATGCCTCTAAACCTTATTTTATACACTTTCATGTTACTCTATAATTTTATTTGAAAACTTAATATCATAATTATCAATTATTTATTGATGTAATTATTTTCATATTTATTTTACCATAGGCAAAAAGTTTAATGAGAGCAAAAAACATGTCTGACCTTTTCATTGGTGAATACTCTCAATGAAGTTCAAGCAATAGGCATAAAAATATTTATCAAATGACAGTGAAATGCTTGTAGCAGCATTTAAGAGGTAGAGATTTCAAAACCTACTTTCTATTAACCAAGAACTAGCCTTATAAAGTAAACAACCTAATAGAGTCTTTACATTGCCTAAGGTATAGCATTACTAAATTGGTTGATTACATAATTTATTATCCAAACTGAAAAAAATCTTGAGAGTTAAAAGTGGTGACTAATATGTCTAAACTCATAGTTTTACAATATTTGTTTATTGACCACTGAATTAGTTTTTTATATTCATGTAGCTATAAACTAGTTGTATTCAGAAGGGTGATTTTAGAATTATACTTTATTCTAAAAGTACAAATAGAATATTTCCATATACATTAAGTCAAGTTAAAAATATTTGTATTGACTTGCTGAATACAAAAATGCAATAAGTGAAAAAATTTATTGGTCCATATTTATGTACCTTAATCAGTTTTTGGCTGAATATATTGCTAATATAGTATCCTGGTGTTTTTTCTAAAAAATACAACAAACTAATTTTTCCTATATGGTTTAATTATTTTTGTTTGCATAAAGTTTTTAAAATACTATTTTATTGTATATATTTTCCACTTATTTTTTTCTACAATATACCATTATTTTTGAATTGAGAGATTAATCCCTTTACCTGATATACAGAGCAAATTGTATTCTCAAATCTATTTTTAATAGTTTTGAATGTTTTTCTATGTAAATTGTGTGAATATCTTAGCCCAATTTATTTCATAGATACTATTTGGATGGATGTATGTCATCAGTCTTAAGAGACTGAATGATATAAATGATTAGAACAGTGATACCTGAAAGAAGAAAAACAAATAAAATGAGTCTTACTATGACATGAGCTCTGCTTCTGTAGTGATGACATGAGGAAGATGCTGGACCCTCTTCTCTGGGGAACAAATATTTCTTGGAGGAAAATTATGAAATAAAACCACAATCATTTAAAGTTTCTGTAAATCACCCTAAAGTGTAAATTAAGTGGAGAAACACTCATTCAAAACATTAATTAATATTAACTCTCAGAATAGTTGGAATCTTGGCATTTGGGCCACAACATTCTCCCTCCCTGCCCCCCGCCATTGCCATTATGAAGAAACTAATCTGGGTGTGAGGGTCAAGAAGACAGAAGTTCACTCTCCCTGAAGCTTCAAGTCTAGTATGACTGTTTCAACATGGGAAGTGCAAAGAGCCAGCATTTTTCTTTCCCCCAGCCCTGTGTTGTAGTTCTATTACAGGAGTGTTATGGAGAGGATGAATTTCCTTTCCTGCTCCAAGCTCCTACTTATAGAAGCTCTACTCAAAACAGAAGCAAATAATACTTTTTTCTTCTGCTCTAACTCTGTCACTTTTTATAGAGAGTTTCACACTGCCAAGAGTAAGCTGACAGGACCAGAGGCTATCATATTCCTTTCTTCTTTGGCCCTGCCTTCAGTACACCCACAAGGCAGGGGTGTCATCAGGAGAGAAGTGAGTCATCGTCTCCACTACTAGCTCTTGTGCAGTGGCACAGAGAAATTGCCCAGGAGCAGAAGCAGGCCCAGATGCTCTGAAAGAATTTGAAAGATCAGAAGGAACTAATCTTATTTGAAACAAAGAGTGGAGAACTCTATACCTAAGGGTGCTCTAAAAAATCAGTGGAGATCTTAGTGGAGAGCAATTAAGAAGGTGATATAGCTCCGTGATACTAATGCAATGAGAAAGGTGACAGAAAAATTAAAAATTTTGAAGACGGAATCAGGGAAAGTGACAGCCAAGAGAGGCCCTCCTAGACTGAAGTGGAAGGATCGCTATAGCCCAGCAGGTCAAGGCTGCAGTGACTGTGAGCATGACACTGTACTCCAGTCAGGGCAACAGTGAGACTCTGACCAAAAAAAAGATAGATAGATAGATAGAGAGAGAGAGAGAGAGAGAGAGAGAGAGAGAGAGAGAGAGACACCCTTCTGAGGTCACAGCCAACCATGGGGTTGGAAAGACCAAATAGTGCACAAGTGTTAGGCTACTCCCACTCAGGAGCAAACAAAGCAGGACCTGGGATAGAACTGAAAACATTTCCCTACCAGATACATCTTGTCATCAAAGAGAGGAAGGCTCTACTGAAATCAAGGCCACTCACACAATTTCCAACTAAACACCCGCTGAACAAAAAAAGCAACTACAAAAAGTAGACTCAGGAATAACACTTAAGAAGGCAGTCTCAATTAAATAGCATATATACCACATTCTGGAAGACTGTGAGTATACCAAAGATTCTCAGAAATAACCAGAGAGAGAAAACCCAAGCTAGCAGTCCCTCACTGAATGTGGAGGGCAAAAATAAATTTATTGAACAGTGATATAGGTGCCAAGCTTCATACACATACAACACAAGAACAAACATCTAATGTGTCAATTAGATTAGGCAACAGTTTTGAAAAATACATGACATACTCCAAGTGAAGGACAATGCTTAAGTAATAAGGCTAAAAGAAAACACACACACACACACACACACACACACACACACACACACACACACACACACACACACACAATCTGAAAAGGGTTACCAGAAGCTGACTACTGTTGAAGAAACAGACCTCACAAAATTAGTTCAGCTAAGACTCTGAACAGATGAAAACCAAACAAATGTACATACAGAAAAGCACATCAACCACCAGGAGTTGAAGTACTCAATATCTAAATTTGCCACAATATATTATTTCAAATGTCCAATTTCAATAAAGGTAATTTATTGTAGCTTTTGAAGGGCACCAGATGTTAAACATAGTAGAAAAGACAATAAAGTAGCCATTATAACTATGTTCAGATCATAAAAGAAAATTATGCCTAAAGAAATATGTCAATGATATCTCAAAAAAAGAAAATATTAATAAGACAGAAATTCCAAATTAAAACCAAACAGAAATTCTGGAGTTGAAAAGTACTATAACAGACTGAAAAATGTACTAAGGGGCTCAACAGTAAAATTGAGCTGGCAGAAAAAAATCAACTTGAAGATATATTGATAAAAGATTATACAATCAAAAAAGAGAGAGAAAAAGCAAATAAAAATTAAGAGAAACTCAGAAAAATGTGGGACACAAGTATACTAACATTCATGTAATTAGAGTTCTAAAAATTGATTAAAATATCTGAAGAAATAGTGGTTGAAAATTTCTCACATTTAATAATAAAAAAACAGTCTACACATTCAAGAAGATAATGAAGTCCAAGTAAAATAAACTTAAAGATTCACACTCTAACAGAGTATAGAGAATGTCGAAAGCCCAAAGGAAAATCTTGAAAACAGTAAAGCAAAGATTATTTATCACCTATAAGTGAACTCCTATAATATTAACATTTGACTTCTAATCAAAATCAATGAAGAATTGGAGGCACTTGAATATAACATTCAAACCGTTAAAAAGTCAAACATAAAAAAACCCCAAAACCTATAAACCAAGAATTTTATGCCCAGTAAAACTATCTTTTCATTTTCAAAAATGATGATTTCATTTTCCTCAGTCCTGTGTTGTAGTTCAATTACAGGAGTATGATGTAGAGGATGGAATTGAGATTTCTGATTTCATCTCCAACATATAAAGAGCTTAGAAATTGTCACTCCTATCCATAAAACAAAAAATATCTGGACAAGCTGAAAATCAGTAACTTTTCTTAGACACATCAGAGAACTGATGTTGCAGAGCAAACTGCCACTATGAAATTTGAAGAGAGAGGCAAATCCAAAGAGTCACAACCAAGATCTGCTTACCAGCAGCAGTAGCAGCTAGAACCCTAAACTAGTATATACACTAAAATGGTTATTTTACAAATACTGAAGACTGAGTGTGGACTAGTATGACAATGAGGATCTCTTAGGCAGTTCAGTCTTAGGGGTGCTCCCATATTTTCATGGGTTTTACATTAGGAATTCCACTAGGTTCTTATAATAAAGGTCAAGAAAAATCTAATTCTGGCTCTGATGGGCAGTAGGGTGATGCATTATCATTGTGGAGTACATATAGAGCATTATTGATATAAACAATTTACTCTCGGCAGGGCTTGGTGGCTCAGCCTATTATCCTTGCCCTTTGGGAGGGCAAGGTGAATAGATTGCCTGAGCCCACACGTTCGAGACCAGCCCGGACAACTTGGTGAGATCTCATCTCTACAATAGATAAAAAATTAGCCGGGAGTGGTAGTGTACACCTGTGGTTCTGGCTGCTCGGAAGGCTGAGGCGGGAAGATCACTGGAGCCCAGCAGGTTGATGGTGGGGTGACTGTGAGTGTGCCACTGCACTCCAGCCTGGGCAACAGGGTGAGACTCCAACACACACACACACACCCCACACACACACACATACACACACACCTACTAAGAGAAATGATTGTACTGGAGTGCTATCCCACCATGGGAAAAACAAAAGAACATTCTTCCCATTCTGGGCCATGCTAACCTTTATATCTTATGTAAATCAAGACAGGGAAAGGAAGAGAGGAGAAAAGCTGTACTACTGGTAAAACATCTGTGAAGGTGGTATTCCAGAGACATAGGCAAACTAAAAGACAGAGATTTAATTTAACAATAAAATGTCCCCACTCCATACTGCCATGCCAACGGGATTCCAGTGTAATAACAGTAAATTACAGCTGAACGAGAACTTCAAAGTCAAGAGAAGAGACAAAATAAGGATGAGAGGACACACGCCTCCAGCCCTTACTGTCGAAGGGAACACCAAATAAAGCCCAACTTCTGTTTACTTCAGTTCCTATAACTTGATGCAAATGTCCAATTTTCAATCCAAAATGGAAAGGAATGCCAAAAAGCTAAGAAAAACAAAAATTAAACAAATCCAAAAAAACCACATAACACAGAAATAAAACAATCATCAGAACTAGACTCAGATATAAAACAAACGTTGGAAAGATTAGACATGGAATTTATTTATTTATTTTATAGATTTAGGAAGTACAGCATCGTTTGGCTGCATGGGTATATTGTGAACTGGTGAGGTCTTGACTTTTAGTGTATGCATTATTCAAATAATGAACATTGTACCCTATATGTTCAACCCTCATCCCCTTGTCACTTCCCCCTACTTTTGGAGTCTCCAATGTCTCTTTTTCCAGTCTGTATGTCCATTTTGCTAGAAATAAGGTGCCGATTACTTAACTCTCACTTATAAGTGACAACATGCCAATTTGACTTTTGGTATCTGAATTATTTCACTTAAGATAATGGCCCCCGGTTTTGTCTGTGTTGATGCAAAATACATGATTTCATTCTTTTATATAACTGGATAGTATTCCAGCTATATAAATATATAAAGAAAATGTAATACATATGTGTATATATAATATATAATACATTATACAGATATAAGCATACATATACATACATATATATGATGCATATATACATACATAACATTTATATAGTTTATATACATGTATAATTATATTATACATATATGTATTATAATAATATTATAATATATATAATATATATGTATATATATTACATTTTCTTTACCCAATCATCTGTTGATGAACATTTAGGTTAATTTCATATGTTTGCAATTATTAATAGTGCTACAATAAACATACACGGACTTTAAAATAAATATGAATAATGTGTTCATGACTGTAATAGAAAAAGTAGACAACCATGCAAGAACAGATAAGTGATGTAAGCAGCGAGAAGGATTTTCTAACAAATAATGGAAAGGAAATTTTTGAAAGAAGAATGCAATAACAAATAGGAGTAATGTTACTTTAGGGGGGCCCATCATAGTACTGGAGAGACTAAAATAAAAAGGGAGGAACATCATCAACTTGATAATGAACCTACAACTAACAGAGTACAACTAAAATTATACTTAGTGGTAAAAGACTCAATATTTCCCTGAAATTGTCAGGAAAAGCAAGGATGCACTTTTATCACTCTTACTTAATATCACCCTATAAGTTTTAGCTATTGCAACAAGAAAAGGAGAAAATATATTTTTCAATATATACATATGAAAGAAATTATATATAAAATATATATATTTATATATAATATATATGAAAGAAAGAAATAACACTGTATTTACACATTTCATATATAAAATCAGCAACAACAACAACAATAACTCCTGGAACTAAAAGCAAATTCAAAAATGACACAGAACACAAAATAAACATATAAAAGTCAAATGCTTTCTTATTTACTGGTAATAAACATCAGGAATTTGAAATTAAAGAATAAATACTATTTATAATAACACCAAAGAAAGAAAATACAAGGTATAAATCTAATAAAAATATGTATGGATGTCATATATAGAAAACAAGAAAAAACTGATGTAATAAATCAAAGAAGATAAAAATACATAGAGATATATTCCATGTTCATGAATTGGAAAATTCAGTAATGGTAAGATGTCACTTTCCCCCAATGTGATCTCTAGATTCAACACAATCCCAACCATCTCAACTAGCTATTTTACAAATATTGACAAACTGATTTTAAAGTTCATATGGAAAGGCAAAAAAGCTAGAATTGCCAATACAATACTGAAGAAAATACAGAGTACTGAAGAGAATGAGAAAGTTGGAGAATATGAGGTAAAAGGTGAGAAAATATAAACAAACTATGGGCTTTAGTTAATAACAATATATCAGTATTGGTTCATTAATTATAATAATAATACAATACAAATATAAGATGCTAATAAGGGGAAACTGAATGTGACGTACACAGAAACTCTTTTTAGTAACTTTGCAATTTTTTAGAGCATCTAAAACTGTGCTAATAATAAATTCTAATGATTTTAAATGAAGATGAAATAAAATTTTTTTAGACAAAAAGAACCTGAGAAAATTAATTATTGCCAGATCTGAGTAAAGGGAACATTAAAAGAAGTTATTCAGTCAGAAGAAAGATAAGATGGTAAATTTTAGACAAATTATGCTAGAAATAAGGTAATAAAGTTGGCCGGTTGCATTTTTATTGTGTAAATTATGAACCATAGTAGTTAAAATTAGCTGCACTAGGCATTTTCTGAGTGTTAAAAATCAAAGTTTAAATGGGAGTAATTTTAAAACGTCTTTGACATCAATTCCAAATCCCCTGCATTAGTCCTCTTGTTTTTCTAAATTAATGACTTATGCAAGTTTTGCAAACTCATTGGAGATAATTGAATCCTATTTGCATAGATACCAAAGCAGGTTGTCCTTGACTCGTTTTTGACAAGCTACTGATTGACAGGAAGAGTAGATAATTAAACAAAAAATTTAAAAACTTATTTTCTTAAGAGGCACAATGCATAATATGCAAAATAAATTATTATTTCCCCTAAATTTGGGGAATAATACTTAAGATTTTAATATTGGCAATTAATTTGAAATTCAGCAAAAATGCAAATGCCTAGGATTATGTTAGTAAGGCACTGTGAATCTAAATGAAAATATTTCACTTTTGCATGTATATTAATTGATTCTGGAAAAAATAGAAAAATAGTACCTATTGTCAAAGAAAATAATCTTTGCCACTCTTTAAAATAGTGTTGCTCAGTCATAGTGACAAAGGATCTTAACTTGTTTATTCAATCCATCTCTATGTATTATTACACAGAATGAAATGTAGGCTTCTCTTTAGAGAAGATGTTTGCCTGAATTAGTCATAATGTTTCAAAAATTGTGTATTTGGTTTGACAAACACACTACTTGCTATCCCTGAAAAAATAAAGATTTTCATGGAATAGGTTTGTTCGTCTACCTAGAGCTAAATAAAGAGACATACTTTAATCAAAACAATGAAATTAAGAAGACAAACAGGATTGTCAGGGCTACTATATTATCCTTTTTCGCATCATGTTGTACTGTTCAGAATTTCCGAAAAGAAGTACACCTTTCATCCTGAACTTCTGCTAGTTTCCTACCAACTTTAGTTTTCATGGAATCTTGTACCTGAACTCTCTGCAGCCAGTTCCTTAACCACCATCTCCCCGTTCAGTCTGTCCTACGCACTTTTTAAGTACAGGCATTTCTCATTTTATTGCACTTTGCTTTATATTGCATCTTGAAAATATTTTTAAAACTGTATTTATTTATTTCACAAATTGAAGGTATATAGCACTCCTACATCAAACAAGATTATTGGTGCCATTTGTCGAATGCCTGTGTTCTCTGTGTGTCTCTGTGTTACATTATAATTCTAGCAATATTTCAAACTTTCTCATTATTGTCCAATCTGTTACGATAATCTTTGTTTAGTGATTTTTGGTGTTACTATGTTAACTGTTTGGGGCACCACATGGTGCCAATATAAGGCAACAAAGTTAATTGATAAATGCTTTGCGGCTTTTAAACGCTTTATCTACTGCCCATTATCCTATCCCACTCCCTATTCTCAGACCCCCCTATTCCCGGAGACACAATAATATTGAAGTCAGGTCAGTTATTAACCCTACAATGGCCTCTAAGTTAAAGGAAGGCTCATACATTTATCACATTAAATCAAAAGCTATAAATGACAAAGCTTAGTAAGGAAGATACATTAAAAGTTAGGTCTGAAAGCTAGACTGAAAGCTGGGTCTCTTGTGCCAGTTAGTCAAGTTGTGAGTGCAAAAGAAACATTCTTTTTTTTTTTGAGTTGGAGTCTCACTCTGTCGCCCAGACAGGAGTGCAGTGGCTGCTCCTGACCACCGCAGCCTCAACCTGCTGGGCTCCGGCGATCCTTCCGCCTCAGCCTTCCAAGTAGAAAAGAAACATTCTTGAGGGAAATTGAAATTGCTCTGCCAGTGAACACACAAATGATAAGAACGGAAAACAGACTTACTGTTGACATGGAGAAAGTTTAAGTGGTCTGGATAAAAGACCAGAAAAACCACAGAATTCTTCTAAGCGAAATCCTCATCCAGAGAAGGATCCCAATGATCTTCAATTCCATGAAGACTGGAGAGGTGAGTAAAGTGCAGAAGAAAAATTGGAGGCAAGCAGAGATTGGTTGGTTCATGAAGTTTTAGGAAAGAAGCCATCTCCATAGCATGAAAATGCAAAGCGAAGCAACAAGTGCTGAATAGAAGCTGCACAAATTATCCAGAAGACCTAGCTAATATCCATTGATGAAGGTGGCTACATTGAACAGATTTTTAATGTAGATTAAAGCACCTTCCATCGAAAGCAGATGCCACCTAAAACTTTCACAGCTAGAGAGGAGGAGCCAATGTGTTTTCAAAGCTTCAAAGGACAGTCTGACTCTCTTGTTAGGGATTTGTACAGCTGATTATTTTAATTTGAAGCCAATGCTCATTTACCATTATGAAAATCCCAGAACCCTTCAGAATGTTGCTAAATCTACTCTTCCTGTTCTCTGTAAATGCAATAACAAAACTTGGGTGGCAGCACATGTTTATAGCATGGTTTACTGACTTTTTTAAAGACAAATGTTAAGGCTCAGAAAAAAATAATTCCTTCCAAAATATATCAGTTCATTGACAATGCATCTGGCCATCCAAAATCCCTGATGGAGAGGTACAAGAAGAATAATGTTGTATTCATGCCACTAACACAATATTCGTTCTTCAGCCCATAGATGGAGTGATTTTGATTTTCAAGTTTTATTATTTAAGAAATACATATTATGGAAGGTTGATTTTTAGGACTTTTAAGAATCATGACAATCCCCCTACTGGGAATATACCTGGAAGAACTCAAATCACTCTATAAAAAAAGATACCTTCACACATATGTTTACTGCAGCATTGTTCACAATAGCAAGGACATGGAACCAACCCCGCTGCCCATCAAAAGAGGACTGGATTAAAAACATGTGGTACAGGAAAAGTGGCAAGATGGCGACGGGACAACCCGGCGTCTGAAGCCCTCTGCAAGGGAGATCTGCAGTGGGTCTCTGACTCTCGCCCCGGGGGGCTGGGGACCCCAGCATCACAGCCTGCTCTACAGACAGAGCTCGGCCGCTACCATCGCAACGACTGGACAGTTTTGACTGCATTCCAAATGGTCCCGCCACCACCGCCGCCGCCGCCACCCCTCCCCCCACCACTGCTGCTGCTGCTGCCACTGCCGCAGCCATCGCCACTGCCTCCATGGCCTCTGGGAGGGGTAACATATCACACCATGCAGTGCTAGGAGATCCACAACGAACCGCTTCAGGGAAGATCTGCTGGGATCACTGCCACCTATCCTGCATCCGAGACTGTCCTGCCTGCCTGGCATGAGGCTCCTGTTGCCTGCTCAGAGGTAGGCAGCCATCTTGTTCCTGTCTGGCCCCACCCCCTCTGGGGTGAACAGATGAGATAGCACCACCTGCTGGCGATTCAAGGTAACAACACCGAAACGGGAGAAACAAGCTTGATAAAGACATAGACCAAACTGCTGAAGGAAGGTTAATCTGAACTATCCTTCACAGCCGATCAGGGGCAATTGACTCTAACTGCAAACTAATTTACCAGCTTGAAAAGAAAACTGGAAATCAGACCTGAAAGGACATTGGACTTAAATGAAAGGTCTCAGAGTGTGCTTCATTGATTCTATCAGTTTAATGACTTAATTCTATTCCTACTGTATTGTTCCCTTTTTTCTTTTTTCCTTTTCCTTTTCTTCTCTTTTCTTCTCTCTGTAAACCATATCTTTGTATAGAGGAACAGCACACTAACAAGGTGGTTGTTTAGCTTGTATATTAGCATCACTATATGTTTTAGTTTTGTTTGTATGAGAGTTGGTTCGACTGTAGCTGTGGTATATTGTTTTTATCTGTTTCAGTATAGGCCTCTCTCTCTATTTGTTGGCACACTCGTTTGTTTCCCCCCTTACTCCTCTATCTCTCCACTCCCCTCTTCAACCCACTATCTGCTCCATTCTCTGCCCTCTGCTAACCACATTTTATTTCAGGGAGTAAACCTACAGCCCCACTGCACGGACAGATTCCAGGGCAGTGGGAAGTGGGTTCCACATTATCCACACGCCTGTCAGCGAAAACCAGGACCTGCAGACAGATTTTGAATCACAGCTCTCCCCTTAAATACATCTCAAAACTGCAAAAAGGACCACCTCCAACCTACAGTGCAACTTCAGAATTGAACAAAGTAAGAGGACATACATAAAGAATAGGAGATTGAACAAACAGAAGTAAAACCAATCTCTTTATCCCTGAATAACAGAATTAAAGAAGACAGTGACGTGGAGGGAAAGAAAAAGTAGAGAGGGGGAAAAACCACACAAATGAAAAAAAACCAAAAGAAGAATATAGGTCCTACACAGACCCCTGGGAAATCAGACACTAAAAAAACAGATTCTAGAACACAGACAATGAAGAGTCCCCAGAATGACTGGTTACATGCAACAAACCCAGACATCAAGAAATTAATGGAGAGAATTTACAAAATTGAGGAGAGACAAGAAGAAAATAGGAATGAGCTGTTGTCAGAAAAGACAGCAGTAAAGAATACTGTGATGGAAATGAACAACAGACTAATAAGCATGGAAAGCAGAATCAGCCAAGCCGAAGAAAAGAATCTCAGAGCTTGAAGACCAAAACACAGAACTAACCCAAACTGTCAAAAGCATAGAAAAGAAGCTCAAAAAGACAGAACAAAACCTGCATGAGATGAATGATCACTTCAAGAGACCAAACCTAAGAATAATTGGGCTTCCTGAGGCAGAAAGAGAAACAGAAGCCACACTGGAACAAACATTTCATGAAATCATTCAAGAAAACTTCCCTCATCTCATTAAGGATGAAAAAATTCAAACACAAGAGATTCAGAGAACCCCTGCAAGACAACAAATGAGAAGACCAACTCCCAGACACATAATAATTTGCCTAAACAAAGTAGCTATGAAAGGAAAAATCCTAAAGGCAGCAAGAGAAAAAGGCCAGACTACCTACCAGGGAAAACCAATTAGAATAGCAGCAGATTTATCAACAGAAACCCTTCAGGCCAGAAGAGCCTGGAGCCCTATCTTCAAAGTTCTAAAAGAGAAACAATTTCAACCAAGAATAACCTACCCAGCCAAACTAAGCTTCATTAGTGAGGGAGAATTGAAATCTTTTCCAGACATCCAATCCCTAAGAACCTACGCTACCACCAGACCACCTCTACAAGAAACACTTAAGAAAGTACTGAACACAGAAGAAAAAGAAAAAAGAACAACAGCATTCTACACAAGAGTACAGGCAAAAGATTAAAAACACACATGAACCAACTCCAAAACCCAAAGAAAGACAACAAATAAACAGGATCAACTCTGTAAGAACCTTAAGACAGGGATCAACTCTTGCATTTCAATTATTAACCTAAATGTGAACGGACTAAATGCACCACTGAAAAGACATAGAATGGCAAAATGGATAAAATATCATCAGGCAACAATCTATTGCCTTCAAGAGACTCACCTCACTAGAAAGGACACCCACAGACTCAAAGTAAGAGGATGGGAAACAAACTTTCAGGCGAACGGAATACAAATGAAAGGAGGAGTAGCGATCTTAATTTCAGACAAAATACCCTTCAAGTTATTAAAAATCAAAAAAGATACAGAAGGCCACTACATAATGATAAAGGGCTCAATCCATCAACAAGAAATATCTATCCTAAACATATATGCACCCAACATAGGTGCGCCAACTTTCATAAAGCAACTTATTGGAAAACTAAAGAAAGATATTGACTCTACCACTATCATAACTAGGGACTTTAATACCCCACTCACAACTCTAGACAGATCATCAGGACAAAAAATCAGCAAGGAGATCCGGAACCTCAATGTGACTTTGGACCAAATGGACTTAATTGATACCTACAGAACACTCCATCAAAAGACCACAGAATACACATTCTACTCATCACCACATGGAACATATTCAAAGATCAACCACATACTCGGCCATAAATCAAGCATAAGCAAATTTAAAAGGACCGAAATTCTACCAAACACCTTCTCGGACCACAGTGGAATAAAAATAAACATTGACACCAACAAAGTCCCCCAAAACCCACAAAGACATGGACACTAAACAGCATGATGCTAAACAACTCCTGTGTCATGACGAAATCAAAACAGGGATCAAAAGATACCTGAAAACAAATGAAAATGAGAAACATCTTACCAGAATCTCTGGGATGCCCTGAAGCTGTAGTAAGACGGGAATTTATATCCCTACAAACACACATGAAGAAAATGGAAGGAACAGAAATTCACAACCTAACAAGCCACTTAAAGAAGCTGGAAAAGCAAGACCACAAAAACCCTAATTTCAGCAGAAGAATCCAGATCACCAAAATAAAAGCCCAAATCCAGGACATAGAAGACAAAAAGATAATACAAAAAATCAATGAAACAAAAAGCTGGTTCTTCGAAATGGTAAACAAGATTGATGGTCCCCTAGCTATACTGACAAGGAAAAACGTGAAAAAACCAAATAAGCATAATCAGAAACACAAAAGATGAAGTCACATCTGACCCTGAAGAAATACAAAAGATCATTAGAGACTACTACGTACACTTGTATGGAAACAAACTTGAAAACCAGAAGGAAATGGAAGACTTTCTGACATCACACAACCTACCTAGGTTGGAACAAGAAGAAATTGAGACCCTAAATAAACCAATAACAATCAAGGAAATCGACCACGTAATAAGAAAACTTCCTACAAAAAAAGCCCTGGTCCAGATGGCTTTCAGCAGATTCTACAGACATTTA
>NW_007247685.1:233410-239261 GCF_000164805.1 Carlito syrichta | reverse complement strand
ACACCAATAATAAACCAACAGAAACCCAAATAAAAAACACAATTCCATTCACAATAGCCATAAAAAAAAAGAAATACCTTGGCATCTTCCTGATCAGAGACGTGAAAGAGCTTTAGAATGAAAATTATAAGACCTTTAGAATGAAATCAAAGCTGACATGAACAAGTGGAAAAATATCCCATGCTCATGGATTGGAAGAATCAACATTGTGAAGATGTCCATTTTACCTAAGGCAATCTACAAATTCAATGCAATATCCATTAAATTACCAACAACATTCTTCTCAGACCTAGAAAAAACAACACAGGAATTCATATGGAAACATAAACGTCCAAGAATAGCCAGAACAATCCTCAGCAAAAAAAACAAAGCAGGTGGTATCACAATACCAGACTTCAAACTTTACTATAAAGCTACAATCATCAAAACAGCTTGGTATTGGTACAGGAACAGGTATATAGATCAATGGAGCAGAATTGAGATTCCAGAAGCAAAACCTCAATTCCTCAACCAACTCATCTTCGACAAAGCCCCCACCACCTACCAGTGGGGAGAAGAGAACCTATTCAGTAAATGGTGCTGGGAAAACTGGTTGACCACATGCAGAAGATTGAAACAGGACCCTTATCTATCCCCATGCACAAAGGTTAACTCCAAATGGATCAGAGACCTAAATGTAAAACCTCAAACCATAAGAACCTTAGAAAAGGAAGGAAATACCCTCATGGAAATCGGAACTGGCATCCAATTCCTGTACAAAACCCGAAACCCACAGGACTTAAGAGAGAAGATAGACAAATGGGACCTTATTAAACTGACAAGTTTCTGCAAAGCCAAAGAAACCATCAAGAAAGCAGGGAGACAGCCTACAGAATGGGAAAAAGTATTTGCCAACTCTAGGTCTGACAAAGGTTTAACATCCTGGATCTACAAGGAACTGAAACGTACTGAAAAGAAGAAAACAAACAACCCCATTATAAAATGGGCAAAAGATATGAACATACACTTCACAAAAGAAAACATTCGAGCAGCCAACAAACACATGAAGAAATGCTCAACCTCACTAATCATCAGGGAGATGCAAATCAAAACCACACTGAGATACCACCTAACTCCAGTCAGAATGGCAATTATCAACAACTCAAAAAATAACAGCTGCTGGAGAGGGTGTGGTGAAAAGGGAACACTTCTACACTGTTGGTGTGAGTGTAAACTAGTGCAACCTCTGTGGAAAGCAGTGTGGCGATTCCTAAAAGCTCTAAAAATCGACCTTCCATATGACCCTGCAATCCCCCTACTGGGAATATACCCTGAAGAACACAAATCACTCTATAAAAAAGATACCTGCACACGTATGTTTATAGCAGCGTTGTTCACAATAGCAAGAACCTGGAAACAACCATGCTGCCCATCAAAAGAGGACTGGATTAAAAAAATGTGGTACATATACACGATTGAATACTACGCAGCCATAAAAAAGAACAAAATCATGAATTTCGCTGCAACCTGGATGGAACTAGAGTCTATAATACTGAGTGACCTCTCACAGAAACAAAGATCGGAATATCACATGCTCTCACTCATATAATGAACCTTGAACATCCAATGCAATAGTATAAGAAAATGACTGATGGTTTTGGGAAACTATGGGGGGAAGGGAGATGGGATTAACAGTAGCAAATATCTGTCGGGGAATGGGAAAACACCTCTTATCAACAGGGTGCCTGAATGAAACGTAATTGTACACCTAACCCTTAACTGTACCCCACAAAACCATAATAAAAAATACTGATTAATGAAATAAAATAAAATAAAATAAAATGGTCTCACAGCAAAAAAAAAATGTGGTACATATACATGATGGAATATTACACAGTCATAAAGAAGAACTAAATTATGAACTTCACAGCAACCTGGATGGACTTAGAGTCTATAATACTGAGTGATCTTTCACAGAAACAAAGAACTGAGTATCACATGTTCTCCCTTGTAAGTGGACCTTGAACAACTATTGTAATACTATAAGAAAAGGATTGGCTGTAGTGAGAAACTGAGAAGATGTGGGGAGACAGGATTGGCAGTAGTGGGAATCTGCCTGGTGAAGGTGAGGCACACCTCATCAACAAGGGTACCTACATAATGACCATTTGCATAATTAACCCTGAATTGTTCCCTGCATCTTTAAAATAAAAAAAAAATTAGAAGTTTTTTAAAAAGAGAATTACATCTCATAATGCAAAAGTTGCCATATATATAGTGATTCTTCTGATGGATCTGGGCAAAATGAATCGAAACTTCTGGAAAGAATTCACCCTTCAATACCATTAAGTACAGTTGCTATTCACAGGAGGAGATCAAAATATCAACATTGATAGGAGTTTAGAAAATGTTGATTCCTGTCCTCATGGATGACTTTGATGGGTTCAAGCCTTCAGTGAGGGAAGAAACTGAAGATGTGATGTAAATAGCAAGAAAACCAGAATAAAAAGTAGAGTCTAAAGATGTAAATGACTTACTGCAATGTCATGATCAAATTTGAATGGATTAAGAGTTGCTTCCTAGGATCAGTGAAGAAAGTGGTTTCTTAAAATTAAATCTAATCCTAGTAAAGTTACTGTGAATATTGTTGAAATGAAAACAAAGAATATAGAATATTACATAAACTTAGTTGATATGTTTAGATTGAAAGGAGTGACTCAATTTTGAAAGACACTACTATGGGTTAAATGCTGTCAGAGTACCACATGCTACAGAGAAAGAAAGAGTCAATAGATGCAACAAATTTCATTGTCATCTTATTTTAAGAAATTCCCTCAGTCACCTTAACCTTCTGCTACCAGTACCCTGATCAATCAGCAGTCAACCACACTGAGGAAAAAAACTCCCTCAAAATAAATATCACAACTGGTTGAAGGCTTAGATGGTTGTTAGTATTTTCTAGCAATGAAATATTTTTAAACTAAAGTATTTGCATTATTTTATATAGCAATACTATTAAATATAATGTAAATATAGGCTATGGTATAGTATAAACATAACTTTTATATGTACTGGGAAACCAAAAATGTGTGTAACTTGCTTTATTTCATTGCAGTGTCTAGAATGGAAACGATAGTATCTCTGAGGTAGGCTTGTATGCCATAATCCTGAGTTCAATCAATTTCCTGTTTGCAAATCAATTGCTCTCAATTTGTTAGTATAGAGAAATTCATCTTGTTAGTTTAAGATATGCAAATTCATCAATAATTTAGACTCAACTTATCTTCTTAATCTTTTCTTCTCTCTGCTTTTTATTATTATAATTGTATTTCATCCAAACTTAACTGAATCCAACCCCCATCTAAATATTCCTTGTATTTTGGAAGCATCTGCTTTATTACACTGTGCATGAAATAGCCCTTTTCTTTCCTTCCTATCTCATTCCTACTCATTTAGGAAGACTCATCTGCAGTGCTACTCTCTATGTGCATGTCAGTGGAGAAACTCAGGTATAGGGTTTTATGTTTATCATGCTCTTTAGTTCTTAGTCTACTGTTGCTTCTGGGTCATTATAGGAGCCCTCTCTTGTTTTATTCAGTTATTTATTATTTTGTCCCATCACTATTCCTATTCAGCCTTTCAACAGCAACCATGTTAAGGGGTCTAATATGTACTCTTTTATTTGTATGTGTTTTAGTCAAGCTCTCATTATGCAAAGGCACTGTGCCATGGAACACATTCTGTGTTCTCTATTTCCATCCAGTATTACCACTTTTGGAGGTATATCACATTTCAGTGTGTATAACTATGTTGTTTCCAACTGCTATATCTTATTCTCAGGATCCACTATTTACCCCAAAGCCTGAATAATCTTTAAATATACAAATCTGATTATATTATTTGGTTATTTAATATTCTTCAGTGTTTTTTCATTTGAACATCCCAAAATCCTTACTAAGTCTACAAGGCTTCCCAGGATCTGGGCAGGGTTTGTTAGCAAGTCCCATCCATTGCTTTTTCCACTTAATCTTTGCATTTCAGTCACTCTGGCCTGAGGTTCCTCAAACTATTTACGCTTCCATTTTTGTTCTTTGTATATGGTGTTCTTTATTTCCTTCAGGTATCAACCTAACTTTTACTTCCTCAGATATGCATTCCATGACTGACCAAATAGAGCGGAGGTCCAAGTTTTAAAGTGTTTTTCACATCATTTATTTTTTATTATACTTTACACAATCTTTATTTGTATTTATGTCTATGCTCAATTCTTTATTATGTGTAACACCTACTACAATGTCACTTCCACAGAGGCTGGGAACAGGCTTATTTGTTCCTCAGTCAATCTTATTTCTGTCCATGGGAAGCCGTTAATAAAAAAGTGTTCAATGAATCAATGTCATAGGAGAAGTGACTTATCATAGGTCACAAAATGAATGAAAGCCAAGCCCAGAATAATAATTCAGCACCTCTCCCTTTCCTGTACTTGCTGTTTTCTGAATATAGCACCATGCTGTATTCTTATGTCTTGTCCAGCTCCTTGCACATAATAGGTACTCAATAATGATCACAGGAAAACACAGAAATAACAAATAAATGGAACTATGTGTTATATGGTTGGATATTTATATCAAAGGGCTACTGTCTATTATGCTAAAACTGCAAATTGAGATTTGGTGGTCAAATGATTGTCATTGCTTTTCTCTTGAGTTTGTAAGTGGACATTTTATTGTTTTTAATGGTTTTACCAGGTTGAAAACTGCTTCCTATGCTGTCATAAAGTCAGGAATACATTCTGAAGCTGTTGTCAGGAGAGTCTGACTTGGAAAAGCATAGGGAGTTGAGTTTCAAAGTGCAACTGGGTAGAGAGAATCAATCTATGACTATTCAATTTGTGCTCGTTTTAATAAGGAAAAAGACTAATGGCCTCTCTACTTAAAAGAGGATGGATGGATTCAAGTTTTTGGCAACATTTCCTTTACTTCAGAAAAAATAGAATAATAAACTGTCATTCTCCCTAACTTGGTCTCTGCCTGAGCAAGTTTTATCAATGGGCCTGTCACAATGCTGAAATTGGGAGCTCTTGCGATGTTGTTTCATAAATCTAATTATCTTGAAGCCTTGCAGTATCAGCAAAAAAAATTTTTTAAAGTTTCTTAAAGAAAGTGCCAAGTAGTATTTGTTTTTCTTATTTAATTTTTAGTAGTGTCAGGAGAATTTCCGTGTGTTCTCCAAGTGATCTGAATTTATATTACCTTTGAATAAAATCCTTGAAAACCAGAAATGATCTTTTCATTTGTTATCCTCAAAAAGTTAAATGACTTAGAAAGTAGTCTTATTGTAACTATTGGAGGTACTGGGAGTTAAGAAAATAAAAAATATCGTCCCTACTCAGTGTGACTGCGAATGGAGAGTAAAAGTGACCCTTGTCCCACTAGCCTGTTATAGCATCTGATCTTGCTCAATCTGAGATGTCCTCTTTTGTTTCCAGGTGCTGTATAAGATTCTCTCATTCACAAAGTTCCATCCAATTTTCGAAGTTTGTCCACTCATTAATTATTTCATCTTCATATGATAATTATCATATCTCCAGAAAAGTTATTAACACTCAATGATAAGAAATAAAACAATCTCAACGGGGCTCGGCAGCTCAGCCTGTAATCCCACGCTTTGGGAGACTGAGGTGAGTGGATTGCCTGAGCCTGAGGGTTTGAGACCTGCCTGGGCAACTTGGGGAGACCTCATCTCTACAATAAAAAAAAAAAAACAGCCAGGCATGGTAGCGTGTGCAAGTAATTCCGGCTACTTGGAAGGTTGAGGTGGAAGGATCGCCGGAGCCCAGTGGGTCGAGGCTGCAGTGGCCGGGAGCAGCCAC
>NW_007247685.1:205085-233390 GCF_000164805.1 Carlito syrichta | reverse complement strand
AGCCACTGCACTCCAGTCTGGGTGACAGAGTGAGATTCCAACTCAAAAAAATAAAAATAAAAAGGAATAAAACAATCTCAACAAACTTAAATAATTTGTCCAAGAACTCAACAAATACTCAGACATTCTGACTTGGGGGTCTGGAGTCTTTTACCAATATCACATAATTCTGATGATAATTTATGATACATTTTTAACTGGTACTATTATGAGTAAATTACCATTATCTAATCATTTCTTTGTTCCCTACAATCTTTTGCTAGGTAGCTTCTTTTTTTTTTTTGAGTTGGAGTCTCACTCTTGTCACCCAGACTGGAGTGCAGTGGCTGCTCCCGCCACCACAGCCTCGACCTGCTGGGCTCCGGTGATCCTTCCACCTCAGCCTTCCAAGTAGCTGGAATTACAGGCACGCGCTACCCCGCCCAGCTGATTTTTTGATTGATTGTAGAGATGAGGTCTCGCTGCCCAGGCGGGTCTCGAACCCGCGGGCTCAGGCAATCCACTCACCTCAGCCTCCCAAAGGCGCGGGATTACAGGCTGAGCCACTGAGCCCGGCTAGTAGCTTCTTATTTATACTGTTTTGGAAGTGTTCTTCCTACCAGGGTCTGGCTTTGCCCTTTATGATTTGTTTTTATTGATGCCATCATGACCTTTCAGGGTCTAAAACATAAGTCAAGCTTTATGTAAGATAAGGATGAAATTAAGAATTTAAAAACGATATGCTAGGTCTTTGCCCCTGATCTTTTGATGGTTTCTAAGAGAAGTCCAGGGATAAAGTTGCAGCTACAAATATGAACCAGGTCTTCAAAGAGATGTCAGAAAGAACTAAAGGGAAGGAGAGAAACGTCAGTTTGTATTGGTCAAAACTTTTTAGTCACAAATGGAAATACTTGAATATAGTAGTCTACACTAAAACATAAAATTCAGTGGATCATGTCACAATATGGAAGAACAGAGTAGGGCAGGGTATATGAAAGTTAGCATAAGGACAGCTGTAGCCACAGATTCCAACTGTTAGTATGATGTTCACTTCTCACTTTTGTGCTTACCTATTCAGTTTCTTTTCATTTTTCTGACACTGCACAAGAGGAATATGGAAGATAGGTCTTTGAAAATGGACCTCAGTTCTGGACGAAAGTTCTTTAACTGCAAGAACAGACAAGAAAACAATTTATTTTCCCAGCTGGAGTTTGAAACTTTTGCGAGAGGATACTGATAGATCAATTTTGGGTCACATAACAATCCCTTGGAACGAAAACTATGGATAAGTATGACGAGTTTTATAACAGCCCAGTGTGTAGCTAGGGAGGAAAAGTTGGTTGACAGTGGAAAGAGTAGTGGTACATTTAGAGCCTTTCAGCCAAAGATCTAGAACACTATTTTATAAGTATAGATAAAATGCGATGATGATCAACAGGAAACCGTTAACAGTGGGTGGACAGAGGAGGGGTCAAGCTTGAGAACTGATTTGAAGACAGAATCTATAGGATTGTGAGGGCTTGAAAGTGGAGATCAAGAGGATAAAAGAAATGTATTTTTTAGGTGTGTGATTGCATAACAATAGCATAGTTTACAATGTGTGGAAAACATGAGGAAAAACAGATTTAACAGGAATTTTTAATGAATTCATAATAAAATATGCCCAATTTTCACTGTCAGTTTACTGGTCAGGGACTACAAGATTTTCTACGCCGGAAGAAAGAGTATTGTTATTTTCCTTTGTCTTTGGTGTAGTTGAGCCTGTTTAGCAGATATTTTTTTTTTTTTTTGAGTTGGAGTCTCACTCAGTCGCCCAGACTAGAGTACAGTGGCCGCTCCCGGCCACCACAGCCTCACCTGCTGGGCTCCAGCGATCCTTCCGCCTCAGCCTTCCAAAGTAGCCGAAATTATAGGTATGCGCTACCACACCCGGCTGATTTTTGGATTTATTGTAGAAATGAGGTCTTGCTGCCCAGGCGGGTCTCAAACCCGCGGGCTCAGGCAATCCACTCACCTCAGCCTCCCAAAGGTGCGGGATTACAGGCTGAGCCACCGAGCCCGGCTCAGCAGATATTGTCTGGTCATAGAATAACTAAAGATCTTTCACAAATGCCTGGGCCCAGAGTGTCAATGAGGATAATGCTCTGTTGAACAAACAGTGTCTTCTCTTTTCACTCAGTGAACCTCAAATCTGGACCCTCACGGTGCCCCTGTGCATAGAAATGCTAGTTCTTTAAGTAATCCTGTTTTTTCCTTTTATATATGTATAGGTGTGTATGCATGCCAAATGACTGCACACTACTTTTCAAATCACCACAAATGTTGAAGCAAAGAGTAGCAAGGGTGGACATGGGAAATGTGTCTTTAAGTACACCAATGAAAAGCTAAGAAATTACCATGACCAGACAGCTGAGATTCTGAAATGGTCTCAAATTCAACTAATATATTTCTATGTGGATTTGTTTTTTTAAGAAGTTTTCCTTTTCATGCTGTCACAGAATCTGTATTTTCTCAGGTTCAGCAACAGTTGGATGACATCATCCTGACTTTGTTTAAAAAAAAAAATTTCCTTCTTAACTGAATCTATTTCAAGCTATAGAATGCATTGGGATTTTTTTACTCTCAGTATTTATACCCATAAATAATATAAAGTATATTAGTACACAGTTTCTTAGAAACAATTTTGGTAAGCTATCCAGTGTGAACTTAAAAGATTCTGTCATTAAGTAGTCTCAGTAACTTTTATCAGGAGGTTTTGTGAATCTGAGTTTTTCTTTTTAAGACCAGGGATTGGCAAACTGAAGTACAGACTGTTTTTTAACATAGTTTTATGGCAGCACAGCCATTCTTATTTGTTTCAGTATTGTCTATGTCTGCTTTTGTGCTATAATGACAAAGTTAAAGCATTTTGACAGGAACCAGCTAGTATGGAAAGCCTAAAGTATCTGCTATCTCTTCCTTTATAGAAAAAGTTTACTGACCTTTGTTGTAAACTATAATTTGGTAGCATGACAACCTGATTATAACTTACATTCTCATTAAATGCATATATGAATGGAATGGTGAAATACTTTCTCTTTTAAAAAGTCTCTCTCTTTTGGATATATAGCCAGAAGTGAGATTGCTGGACCATATGTTCATTCTATTCAGTATGTCAAAATATTATCCACACTTCATTGTTCACTGCAGCACTATTCACAATGGTCAATGTATGGAATGAACCTCAGTGTCTATCAACGGATGAATGGATTTTAAAATGTGGCATATATGCACAATAGAATATCCTTCAACCTTAAAAAAAGAAGAAAATTCTGTCATTTTTGACAATATGTGGTCGTGCTAGGTGAAATAAGCCAGGCACATGGTATTACTTACACGTGGAATCTAAAACAATGGAACTCATAGAAGCAGAGTAGGATGGTGGCTACCAGAGGCTAGGGCTGGTGGATGAAAATGAGATCATGTTCCTCAATGAATACAAAGTTTCAGTTAGACAGAAAGAGTACATTCTGAGATCTCCTGAACATCATTGTGACCTAGTTAATAATAAAATTTCCGAATGGCTAAGAGAGTACATTTCAAGTGTTTTCATCCCCTAAAATGATAAATACTTGAGATCATAATATGTTATTTACCTTGATTTAATCATTCTGTAGTGTTTCCGTATGTCATCACATCATTTTGTACCCCATAAACATATACAATTATAACCTATCCATTTAAAATAAAATAGACATAGAGAAAATCACATAAACATAAATCTCCCTCCTTCCCTCTTTCAGGTTCTTTTCCTTCATGCAATTCAAAATTTTCCATTATGGATGAAACTTTGTATGTTGCTGAATCATCTCCACACACTGTGGTATAAGTTGACTCATGTTACCAGTATATATGTGTGTCTTTTAGAGTTTAATTTCTTCTATGAAATTGAAAAATGAATAGGTCAGAATCATGTTCTGCCGGTGTTCTGTTGTTCTTTGTAAGTGGGGAATTGTTTTTCTTTTTCTTGTTATTTTCTGTGCTTTCTAATCTCAACCTATTCTTAGGGTAACAGAGATGGCACCCTTTTGTCACCCTAATAAGCTGAATCGTTATCATTTTCTGTGTCTGGCTACATATGAGTCACAAGATCATTATTCTGGACTGAAAGCAGGTTTAGTGATATGACGTCTAAAATTTTCTGTACCATATTTACTTTTACATAATAATTAATCCTTCCTTAGGCAAAATGAGTTCTCTTTCTGAAAGAAACAAAATAAATAAAAATTCAAAGATAAGTGTATATATATATACACTTATATATATATATATATATATAATATATATTTTATATTATATATATATAATACAGAAGAATAAGAAAATAGTAATTAGAATCCCAAAACATAGGGGAGCAGTTCCACGTGATGTTCTTGGGTCAGTTTGAATTTCAGCTGTGTGACTTACTTATCAGCTATATGACACATCTAAGGTCCACTAGTTATCTGTAATGTGGGAATAATAATAGATCCCATTTCATCTGGTTTTAGAGTAGATTACAAAAGTAATTTCACATTGAAGCACTTAGCATAGAGCCTGACATTTAACTAATGTCCAATAAATGTTATTCCTAATAATAGTAGTAATAACATCTTCTTGAAAGACTTTCTAGATAGTAGTAATAACACCTTCTTGAAAGGCTCTCTAGGGACAAATTATGTTCCAGGAGACTCTGGAACAGAATCTGTATAGACACATTTATCCAATGGGAAACTAAAGATTTAATGACCCATCCGGAATTAATAGGTACACAAAAGGTGACAGAAGCAATAAGATCTGCTTAAAGGGGACGTGTGGGACAAACTTGATGGACTAAGTCTCAAGGTGTTTAGACCCACAGTGCTTTTAATCATGTGCACTGTCTTCAGTAAGAAAGATTATGTTGTTAAGTAAGTGAAACTAATTACTGTACTTAGAAGAAATTTTAAAAAACAGTCACTGCTTTGGTTAAATATGGGTGGATTACTCATATTTTTAAAAACATAAAATTAAAAACAGTATACTTTATTGGAGAAAATAATTTTAATAAAAAAATATAGAAAAAAGTGTTTTATATTTTGGAACATTTCCAGTCCATTGATATTTCTCATTCATCAGATTAACCAAATAATCTAAATATGCAGATCTTTTTAAAAGGTTAAAGAGTCACAGGAAAAAAAAAAACAACATAAAAAGAATTCATTGTCCCTGATTCCATGGAGCTTATTCTGGTGGAAATGCACCATTTGAATAATCATAAAATCTAATAAAAATGTTTAAGTGTTAGGAGAAATTATGCAAGCTGTTGTCATCACATGTGATAGTGGGATTTGGTCTTGTCATTCATTCAATAACTATTTTAAAGCTCATTGCCAGACATGGTTCTGGCTGCTGGAAACACCACAGCAAACAAGGCAGACATAATTCCTACTCTCATGGAAATTACAAACTGGCAGATACTCAGAAAGGATAGAAAATATGTTGGAGGTTATATAAATAGGAAGTAGGGGAGGCAAAATTTACACTTAGATCACGCCAATGCCAAAGCCTGTGTGTTATTATCCACCGTCTGCCACACTGTCTTCCCAATTTTATCCATAGGTAGTTTAGTGAGCATTTGTCTCTTTTTCTGTTTGTTTGTTTATCTGTTCAACAAATGAACATCCTGCCCATGTTGGGACAGTCTCCACACTCTTATGTGTCTTAATGCTAGGCAGAGGCTGCCTCCCACCATGGGCATTGGAAAGCCAAATACTAATTTTCTAAGTCAACTGTGCAAAGGCAGATTGGGCAAATGGCTTTACCAATCTAGCAGACTTACCCTTCATTTTAACTAGGTTTAGGTGTCTTGAAGTTTGGAATACCTGTTAAAAAAGTGACAGAACATGCCTGGTGTTTGATGCTTATAGTTTTAGCTTTGCAGTATCTGGATTCCAATATTCAATTGTGGCAATAGCGATGATGGTCTCAATGGGTTAATTCTGTGCTGTAATTCTAATTGTACTTCTCTTTTACTCTCTATTTTCTGAGGTTGGTTCTGTTATTTTCTACTGTGTGCAACTAAGAACCCAGGTTGATTTAGTATGGATAATTTCATCTCAAATTCTTAAATTGTCTGGCCAACAGCTGATAGGATGACAATGAAATGAAGTTGCCATATGTTTATGCAGTTTTATAGAACTTTCTTCTTCATCTTCACTGCAAAGAAACTTAAATTTGCAAAAATTAGTCTTTCAATAATACCTTGACGTCCATTGATTGGTAAGATGGCAAAAACAATTCACTTAAAGTATTTTTGAATCAAACTTAGCTTATTGAAAGCTAAATATCGATTAAGCTGAATTCATCAACAACTGAGATGTTTTACTTTCCTTTTACTCTACTCCACGTAGTTATCAACCTTTGATCTTCCATTCTTAATCTATCTTTTAGATATTTGTGTGAAAATAGAAGTCTAAAAAATTAAATGAGTAGAAATCTGTCAAAGTCTTGAACATTATACTTACTAACTAACCAAATACTTGTAATATTTTATCACTTTCTAAAAAGTTACTCTGGTGTTAGATTACACACGAAACTGAAAGGCCTGTCAATCAAGAAGTGTGTTAATCCTCAAAGCTGTAAGTTTCACCAGAAAAATGTTTTCTTACTATCACTGCAGTTGTCTTTGATGACCAGTTAGCATACCAATGTGTGTTTTCCTTGTAATTCAAACAATTTCTGATTTTGTGGACTTTCACTCATATGAATTTACTCAAACCTTTTGCTGTTGTTGAAGTTTACAAAAGCTTCATGTTTATTATAAGAGAAGTTCATTAAATGGATGCATATTGGCTAACTAGAAATTTTTGTGACATTTATCCATCATAGAAATTATCATAGAAATTATCAAAGAATCTGTTGATTTAGTAGGTTTAATTATAGGAATACATTACAGTTCAGAAAAAGAAAGTAATTCAACTGTCTACATTTTTCATTCAGTCCACCTTTCCCTTTTTTTTTTTGAGAGGTTAGAAAAAGGAAAAGTCTATTTAAAGGTAAATTAGAGAGAGAAAGAGAAGAGAGAGAGAGAGAGAAGATTTACCTCCCCAAGGCGGGGGAGGGGGCCAAAGCCAGGAAGCATGGCGACAACATAGCTCAGAGAGCACATGGCCACACCAGAGTCTAGCAAGGCAGTGGCCCAGTCAACCTTTCAGAAGTCTCAAAGATATTGAAGAGCTTGGCTACAGAATATTTAGGTATATCAATAAATGTTAATAAGTGGTAACAACTACATATGAGTCACATAGTGGTTGACCGTTCTGTAATCTGGACATTTAAAAATATCTGGATGTTCAATGTTTGGTAGATGCATATATGAGTAATTAAAAAAAATTTCAAACAGATGTTTGTCTTTGATGCCTACTATAAACTTATGTCTTTCATGCTTTCTCAAATTTTATTAAGAATAATCAAAAAATTTCATCAATATCAAATAAAAATAAAATACACATAAAGACATAACAGATACATTGAAGTGACTAAGTATAGAATGCAATTAAACGCTTATGTAAAAGTATAGACCACTTTTCTACAACTTGAATTACCAGTAGATGTTTTATGTCAATTCCATTTTTGCCTGATTTATTGCCTTTATTATATTGCTAAGTACTTCAATGTCAGTTTGGCATTTATTTCTTATGAATAGCTTCTTTGGAAATAAGATTGTTTCAGATTAATTTAATTTAAACTATATTATGTACTTATGTTTTTATCCTATACTAGTATGTCAAAATATATTGAACTTAATTCTGGGTGAATTTCTTTGTTACAATTAAATTTTCATAAGATGAACGCTAATTATGCTAACTTTGTCTTAATGTTATACAAACTAATTATTGACATCTTTCTAGTTCAGGGTAGGGGTTGGGGACAAAAGAGTTCCAGGTAACTTGAACACCTGGTCAGTGTGGATGATAAATATTTTTACTGTTGGGTTTTGCTAACTGCTGAATGTTTGTGTCCCTCCAAATTTGCATATTGAATCCTAATGACAAATATGAAGGTGTACAGAGGTAGAGTCTTGGGCAGTTTTTAGTGTATGAAGATGGAACCCTCATAACTGATACTAGTACCCTTATAAAAAGAAATTCCAGAGTGACCTCTTACCCCATCTGCCATGTGAGGTTACACTGAGAAGACCGCCTTTTTAGAACCAGGCAATGGGTTCTTGCCAGAAACAAAATGCACCATTTCCTTGATCTTAGACTTCCCAGACTCAAGAAAAGTGAGAAATAAATTTCTGTCATTTACAAGCTACCCAGTTTATTGTAGTTTGCTATGCAGTCCAAACAGACTAAGATAGCCTTCATTCAATTAGTTTCCTCATTCTTTCTTACAAGATCTACAAATAAATGAAGGACCATTTGTTTTAATCTGTCATTGGAAGAAGTTTAGATTTTTTCCTTTTCAGAATTGGAGGAGCTAGTGATATATTCTCATCTAAATAATACTTGATTTTCCTTCCTGTTCTATTAAAGACAGTACTCTTGCTGTAATTTGATAGTTGCTTGCCTAGTTACAAATTGCAGATACTTATACATATTTTATCACTTTGTATTTTCAATATAGTCTTACAATGCATCAGTTTCTATCTTTCATTTTAGAGATAAGGGCACTAGGATCAAATAATTTTAAGTAACATACAATGGCTTATTGTATTACTCCACGATGGAAGAGCTAGTTCCATAACAAATGACTTCAAGTTGAGTGATCTTTCCAGTATACTACAACATCTTACTATCAATTATTATGCATTTGGTGAATATTGATTGAGCCAAATCCCTATCTTTCACACCTATAATAAAACCTACAAAAAACAAAGCAAAGCAAAACAAACAACAAAAAAACCCTGGCCATGTTTTTTACACTGTACCACAGAAAATATGGATTTAAAGTTTGTGAAATATTTAAATATGTTGCTTTCCTGATAGTTGGAGTGTGGTAAGTGCAAGATACAAGCATTTTTGTTGTATTATATGTCAAAAATCCAATTCACTTCTTCTTTTTTTTTGAGTTGGAGTCTCACTCAGTTGCCCAGACTGGACTGCAGTGGCCGCACCCGGCCACCGCAGCCTCGCCTACTGGGCTCCAGCGATCCTTCCGCCTCAGCCTTCCAAGTAGCCGGAATTACAGGCATGCGCTACCACACCCGGCTGATTTTTTGATTTATTGTTAGAGATGAGGTCTCGCTGCCCAGGCGGGTGTCGAACCCGCGGGCTCAGGCAATCCACTCACCTCAGCCTCCCAAAGGGGCGGGATTACAGGCTGAGCCACCGAGCCCAGCTCCAATTCACTTCTATCTCAGAGAATTAAAACTTTGAGATCTCTTGGTGTGAATGAATAGAAATAGACCCTTTAGTATTATTTACTTACAGCTTTTCCTTGAATTGTTTTTCTGTGTGTGGAAGCCAATTTCAGCCTCTTTCTCAATCATTTTAAGAGTAAATACAGGGATATGGTATAGCAGTGGTATGCAGTTGAATTGCATTTCACACGTTTTAAATACTTTGATCTGTTAACATTTTGTAGAGTTGGTGGGTCAGATTTTGTAACTCTGATTTCAGAGATGCAAAACTGTGATTAAGAGACTAGCCCCTGTACACAAAGATCTTGAGCAACAGATTTGAGACTAGGGTTCAGTTTTCTTGAAAGTCCTGTCTGCATTTCTTCTATTTTACTCTCCCACTCTGTTCCAACACTGTCAGTATTTAGGAACCAATACAATACTCCTGGCAGGTGGCATATTGTGATAGTGGGGTGGCAACAACAGCATTTTTTCAGTTCTGTTTAAGACAGCATACACACTCTGCACACTTTCAGAAGGCGTCCCTGCATTCATTATTAGACATTGTACAATCAAGTAATCAGAATTCTTTGCAATAAAAACTGAAATTCTAATTCCAAAGTAGCACACAAAAGAAACACTTTTTGGGAGATAAATGTTCAGAAAAATAAGAGAAGTTCTCTACTTCAAGGCAGTGAGTGTTGTTTTGTGCCACTACCAGATTTAACCTTCACTTTTTATCATCATTGAACTATTCCAATTAGTATAGCAAGAAGCGTCAGTGTCACAATCATCCCAATTTAGAACAAGGAGACAGAACATTTATCTTGAAATAAAAAAAAAATACACAGGCAAAAATACCAACACTGCCTATGCCTGCACTCAAAAATAGTTTGTTCTTGAATGAACTGCCAGTATGAGTTGACAGGAAGTGATTTTAGAGTCACTTTTCTATAAAGCTGACATGTGATAAACAGGACAATTTTGATATATTGAAAAGAATAAAAAAGAAAGATATATTTAAAAGAATAAAATGATAAACTGTGAAGGGAGAGCTCAAATTATTATGTAAAAACACACTAATGAGAATGAATAGAAGTTGTGTTTCTAAAGAATCATCAGAGACCAACGACATCTCCAAATTAAACTTGGATGCTAAAAAAGGATGCTTGTTGAATTGCATGTTACATAACTGTCAATTATGTGTTAGTTCATGAGCAAAATATTGTTTAAAATAAGACAGATGATTTGGATGCATGATCATCTCTGAAACTCTAAAAGCTGAATGAATGGGGCACATTGTGTAGCTAACCAAGTGCTTTGTAATTGTTGACAGGATTTGACTTTATTAGCTTTCTTTTATCTGCAATATTTTATTTATGCATGGATATTTCTCCTTATATTTAAAGCTATAGAAACAAAATGCTCTTAATAACTATATTAGATATTTAAATTTTTAAAAAGAATGCTTATCTTAAAAAGGTAACATCTAGCTTAGAAAACCAGTATATTTTGCATTAGGAGAACTTTTGTAATCTTGTTAGTTGCGAGAGTTGTAAATTTCTCTCTGGTCATTTCGATGGTTGTAATTCAGTGACACTTCATTGTCCAGTAACTGTGTATCCATGCTTCTTGGATGGACTTTCATGGACCTCCATGACTTTACCCCAACCTACCTTTCTTATATAATTTCCCATGAGTTTTCTTCTCATAGTCTCTTCTTTCATAGCGAGGTTTTCTTTTCCAAATTTGTATTCACACTCTTCCCATTGCCTAGGATGCTTTGTCTCTATCCCTGATGTTCACAATGTTCACACTTGATTCTTCCTTTAAGTTCCAATTCAAATGCTTCCTTTTTTCTTAAATTATTTCCTACTTCCAAATAAGTATGGGGTAACCCATTTAACCTTAATTACAGACATTTGCAAGAGGTTTCAGCTAACAAGAGCCTTTTGTGAACAATTTCCCATGTCTTACTGTGAAACAGAATAGGCAGTGACTCTAGGAACTGGTGGCTACAGAGGTAGACATTTTGTTGATAATGGTCACTTTATCAGGCCAAAAACAACTTTCTGACAGTGCTTCTTCTATGTCCACTAAGTAATTTTTGAGAGCTCAAGTAGCATTGAAATAAAGACTTAAAGAGGTAGGTTCTATGTTTATATACATCGCAATTCATTTCGGAAAGATGCAGATTGACATTTCATTTGTATTAGATATATTTGTTATCTAAATGATGACTAAATGCTTAGGTTTTATTCTGTAATTATTTCTGTTGTTGCCATGTCAAAGACTTGTCAGATGTCAACATCCCAGATACCTGGTGATCCCCAGAACATATTGTTCAGCTGTCATAAGAGATTTATTCTACTTTTGTTTATTTTGAATTCTAGAGATTATAATAAATCTTAAAATGGAAGTTTATTAAACTTAAAGGAGATATTTGGTGTTTTCTTGTGTAGAGGATGTTAGGCTCAAGGGCATATATTCATTTATTCAACATTGATTGAACATCTTTTTTCATTAAGACATTGTGGAAACTCAGGGAAAATCTACTTTAACTGGAGAAATGTCCATTTAAAATAATATATTTTAAAATAAATATCTCACATTACCTCATGTATGGTGATTTATTAGGTTATTAACACAAACAGGATTTTCCAAGCCCCTTGTTCTACCACTTGGCCCTAAACAGTTTATCTTCTATTTTCTAAAACATGCCTACCCACAAAATAAGAGGAAATAAAAAAGAAAACACATACACACACACACAGACACACACAGACACACACACACACATACACACACACACATTATATACATTGCCCATATCATCTTGTGCAGTGAGCTTTTAGTATGTTTATGTTTTAAGACTATTGACCTCTGAAATACAAAATAAAAGTAATATAAGGGACTATTTTCAAAAGTTACAGTCTTATAGAGAATAATAATATGTAAAATCTAAATAATGCTTTACTGAGGAAATATCTTCTACCTATCTAGCTATCTATCTATCTACCCACCCACTTATCTACCTATCTAACTATCTGTCTTACTCATTTGTTATTAGTATGATTTTATAGATAAGAAAACCAAGTTTCAAGATTCAAGTTACTGGCCCAAAGTTGCACAATAATTCAATGGCAGAATTTATATTTAAACCAAGGTCTTATAACTATCTTCCATTAATGGTCAAGAGTTTAAAACTTGTCTTTGCTCTGATTCTTGAATTTCGAGGTTATTATTGCAATAATGACTACTTTCTTATTGATAAACAATTACTGTATTCAATGTTCTCTTTCTCTTTTCAGGTTGATCGATTGAATGTTTGACAGCTTTCCAGGTAGGAGGACACAGAACCCATTGTGGTGCTACTCTAAAAACTCTGTAAAACAGATGCACTATGGGAAATCCCAGAATCGATTATAAAAGGGAGTCCAAAATCAGACAGGTACCGAGAATTTATTGCAAATTAATGTGTATTATCTTCTGTTATGTGAAATGGCTGTGGTTGAGTGTCAACCAACTTTCTGATAGATACAAATATGTGGTTTTTAAATGGGTCTAAGTCTACCTAAAATCTTGCAGCACCCAAAATGCCATTGACATCTAAATGGCAATAACTGATGATTCCACTAAGACCGTGAAAAACGCAACATTCTTGAATTTAAAATAACACTTCAAACTGGTCTTGCACTCAGACGACCATGCTTCCACCATTTTCTCTGACTATCTTGCATGTCGCATGATGATGCTAGCATTTATTTGAATAACAGGCCATCTTTTGAGCAAATGTCATACTACACATTGTTAATTCCATTCAACTTTGAAAACTAATACATAGATAACATCTCTTAAGATGTGTATACATATTTTTGACAACCTCAGTATTTAGAAAGAATAAAAGACAATTGTTTTGACAAAGGTTTTTTAAAAAAGGGTTGTAAGCCCCTTTCAAACAGTTTTTAAAATACTCCAAATAGAAATAGAAAACACACACACACACACACACGCATGCACGCACAGGTATGTGTTGTTGGTATGGCTAAAAAGTTGAAAACAAGCAAGTTTGAAAAGCAATTATATAAAATCATACTTTATTCAAAGGTGAAATAATGACTTACTATGAATTATTCATCAGAAAGTGTAGAAACTAGAAGAAAAAGAGATGATAATGTTAAAAGAAAATAACTTCCACTTTAAAATGTTATCTTATAATAAAATGTCCTTCCAAAATAAAGAACATAAAGTCATTTATAAATTAACAAAAATCAGAGAGATTTATCCTAGGAGGTCCTAATTAAAAGAATTATGAAATGGCATCATCAGGCAGGCAAAAAGAGCAAAGAGTATTCACTGTTTAACGCTAACAATTGTCCAGGCATGGTGGCTTACTCCTGTAATTCTAGAGTTTTGGGAGGGCAAGGCAGGAGGTTCCTTTGAGACCAGGAGTTTGAGACCAGCCTCGGCAACATAGCAAGACTCCATCTCTACAAAGAAACACAAACTAGTTAAGTGTGGTAGCATGCACCTGCTGTACCAGGTACTTAGAAGGCTGAGGTGGGAGGATCACTCACACCCAGGAGTTGGGATATGCAGTGAACTATGACTTTATTCACCTTTGAATAAAGCATGATTTTATATCATTGCTTTTCAAACTTGCTTGTTTTCAACTTTTCAGCCATACCAGCAAAACGTATCCCGGATCAGGAAACAGAGGTAAATCCTGTCTCTAAAATGATGATGATGATAAATGTGTCTGAAATATGAATAGAAATTGAGTACATAAAAGTAATAGAACAAAGTCCAGTAAATATAGCTCAGGGTGTAAGATTCTTGCATTATCTTTGTAGTGGTGGTATAAGTACTGAATTATGGTAAAGTCAAGGATGCATATAAGTATCTTTAGGTTGACTGCTAAATAATCCAAAACCAATGGAACAGATAAATTGAATTATTTAAAAATCCTAAGCAATACAAGAATGGTGTAAAGAACAGATAGGAAAAAGAAAAATAATAGTAGAATGATAGATTTAAAATGGAATAAATCAGTAATTACATTATATGTATATAGGTAGAAAACTCCAATTAAAGACAAAGATTTTCAACTTGAAAAAAAATCACAACTATTTTGATAGATAATACTTAATAAAGTAATTAAGCAAAGAAATCTATTATCACCATATTAATATTGTAGAACTTAGATTTAAAGGCAATAGCTATTAAAATATTGACAAATTTATCAGAATAAAATTTTCAAGCCACCGAAATTATAATTTTAAATTTGTATGTTGCTAATAACATAGGCTTAATGTATAAAATAAAAATGAACCAAACTAAAAGACAACTGTAAGAAATTTGAAGCCGGGCTCAGTGGCTCAGCCTGTAATCCCGCGCCTTTGGGAGGCTGAGGTGAGTGGATTGCCTGAGCCCGCGGGTTCGAGACCCGCCTGTGCAGCGAGACCTCACCTCTACAATAAATAAAAAAATCAGCCGGGTGCGGTAGCGCATGCCTGTAATTCCGGCTACTTGAAAGGCTGAGGCGGAAGGATCGCCAGAGCACAGCAGGTCGAGTTTGCGGTGGCCGGGAGTGGCCACTGCACTTGAGCCTGGGTGACAGAGTGAGACTCCAACTCAAAAAAAAAAAAAAAAGAAAGAAAGAAAAAGAAATTTGAATCATATTAGAACCTAAATATATACTAAAACAAGTAGAAGGTAAATCATTAAGCATAGCAAAGAATAACAACATTCACAAAAGTTGACATAAGTGAAATAAATATAAGATTGCACCAAACAACAGCAGCATGTTTTTTTAAAATGCAAATGAAACATTTTTCCAAAATAGACTGCATTCTGGGCCAGAAAGCAAATTTTAACAAATTTCATAGGATTATAATTAAAGTATGTATGTTTCCTTATAGTGAAATTTTATAAGAATGCAATACAAAAAGATTACTTGAAAGTTTCAAATATTTATAATTAAGTAACAAGCTTCTATATAACTAAACACATCAAGGAAGATATTGCTATAGACCTACAGAATATAGTTGAATATGTGCTTTGTGAGAAAGTTAAGGGCTTAAATGCTTCTAATTGACAAGAGGAAAAATATTAAAATTAGTAACCTATGCATTCATCTGATGAAGCTAGAAAAAACATAACAAATTAAATGTAAACAAATCAATAGAGAAAAATTAAGAGCAGAATTCAGTGAAACAGACAGTAAGACAGGAAATGAAAAAAGCATAAAGTTAGTTTTTTTAAAAAGACTGGCTTGGTGAATATAAAAAGTGTGTAGTGTAAATTCCCTTCAAAGGTTTTTGTCCAGCTGCTGGGAATGTGGTCAGCAGAGATCATCAAGCTGTCATTGCCTTCATATAACCTCAGCGGCATAGAGAACTGTTTGCTCTACATCTTGACTTTTCGGGGGAAGCTCAGATCTGATAGAAATATGTCAAATTTCAACCTGATATGGGTTAACTCTTGAAAAATTCTTGCTTTTGTGTGCCGTGTCATGTTGGTGAAGATTTCTGCTGCAAGAATTGTAATGTTGATTTCTAATAAACTGTGATCACTGGAACTGGGAGTGTTTCAAGAAAGCAGATGAGAAGATGAATTGTTTTTGAAGTTGAATCATTCTCCACCTGTCTGGCAATAAGGGCCCCAACACTGAAGGAAGGTAGTTGGAACACAGATAGATCTGGCAAGGTGGTAGTCCAGTTAGTAAATCTTTCACTAGTAGTGAATTAAGAAGGTATATTTGTGGAAGAAAATGCATTGATTAATCCTATGCATTAGATGTGAGATCTGTGGAAGAAGTGCTAGGCAGATAACATGTTTGCTTGGCTATTGTTAAATGCCATTGATGTTTCACAGAAAGGTAATGAAGAGCTAAGGAGAATACCAGATAATTGAAAGTCAGGCGTGAAAGCCTCTTTGGCAGTAAGAGGTAGAAAAAACTAAGAATTATACCATAGACTTAATTGTCAGAATCAGAGAGGTTAATTTCAAAGATAGTTAAATGTTTACCAAGGTTGTTCTGTTATGCCGGGACCCTGGTACAAAAACCCTGGGACTTGGACACATTGGATGGAAAGATCTAGGTGTATGTGGTAAAACTTTTTGATTCCTGAAAATCCTACTAAGCCTATAAAATAGCACTCCCATTAAAAGGTAGAGTGTCCCAATCTTTACTTCTTGCAGTGGATAAAAATTCAGAGGCTCTTTTCTGTTGGTCATTAGGTGGGAACCTCAGGATTTGCTTCCACCTTCCTAATGGCCTATCTACTATAACTATGATTAAGATATAGCATAATCTAGCTGGTTTATAGTCAAAAGAAACTAGAAGAAATAGACATCATATACCAACAGGTAGTGGGGGAGCATGGATGTGGCTGAGAACTGAGGGTGCTTAATCAAGAGGAAATAATTTAAATTAAGATAGGTAAACGTCTATTTACTTGTATATGCTCTCTTGTGATGTAGAATTTAACATCCTGGCAATGGTCACAAAATATGGCAAACTTACCAGTAGGACGTCTCCAATAAATATCTAATAAAAAATTACCTATGCTAATGTTGTAATGAAGTTAAAAGGCTAAAAACGCAACAGTAGAAAAGAAAATGAGAAATCAAAATGCAGCCGGGCTTGGTGGCTCAGCCTGTAATCCCGCGCCTTTGGGAGGCTGAGGTAAGTGGATTGCTTGAGCCCATGGGTTCGAGACCCGCCTGGGCAGCGAGACCTCATCTCTACAATAAATCAAAAAATCAGCTGGGCGTGGTAGCGCATGCCTGTAATTCCGGCTACTCGGAAGGCTGAGGAGGAAGGATCGCCGGAGCAGCAGTCCGAGGCTGCGGTGGCTGGGAGCGGCCACTGCACTCCAGTCTGGGTGACAGAGTGAGACTCCAACTCAAAAAAAAAAAAAAAAGAAATAAAAATGCTCTTGGGAGTGAATATGCAGGAATCAGATACAGTATGTACGATCAGAAGACCTACCAGAAGGTTATATCTCCTAGAAAGGCCCAGAGGACATACCATTTACAAGGGCTATCAAGAATGGTCTGGTTACCAAGGCACTAAAACTTTTAGCACTAAAACTTTTAGCATTGTTTTTACTCTGTAAAACATGGCTGTCAGAAAAACTAAAATGTGACTCTTTTAGCAATGAAAATAGGACCCACCCACACATTAAAAAAAAATAGAGGACTGATGGTAGTGATAAATACTAGATCTAACAGGCTACAATGAACTTATTATCCAGTAAGTTGGAGTGAAAGTCTAGTGATCTGTCCTGCAGAGGGTAATGATTGTTAGATAGGTATAGGGCATGACACCTCCATGGAAAAAACAGACAGGTTGTTCAACCAGGTCATTACTCAGCTTGTATCAGCAGA
The DNA here is from genome assembly GCF_000164805.1 of Carlito syrichta. Taxonomy (NCBI): domain Eukaryota; kingdom Metazoa; phylum Chordata; class Mammalia; order Primates; family Tarsiidae; genus Carlito; species Carlito syrichta. The sequence goes on along the minus strand of NW_007247685.1, from coordinate 215,674 downwards.
AGAAACCAAGAATGGATGACCAGGAGGCTGAGGACAATTGCCTTAATAAAAATAAGTGACACTTTGATCAGTTCTCTACCCTGAACCTATTTCCAGATCTCAAATCCATTGACCAAAGAGAAGTTTCCCAAGACAAAGGACACTTCAAAACACAGCAAGTATATTCTATACTATTCATGCCATCCTTCCCCAAAAGGATTCTACAGTCAGTTATTCAGGTTAAATAACAAGAGATTAGTCAAATACTCACAGAACTATTGGACACAGGTCCTAATTGATGTTGATCTCTGGAGACCAAAAACCAAACTATGGTCAAACCCCATATGAGAGCTGGGTCATATGGGGCTACTAAGATGTTCAATACATAAATGAATGAATCAGTATTTGTAAAAGTACCTGGCCCACATTGGAAATAAGAATCAACAAAGCCTAGTTAAATCTGTTAGTTGAATGCTGCCAAGAAACATAATCGAGCAAGATACAAGAGCAATATTTGCTGTAGGAATGAAGGATTGGTTTGTTGTCATTTGCAGAAATTATTTGCTTTCATAATTAATTTTTAACTCAGGCTAACGTTAAAATTAGTTATTATTCTCAAGGGCACAATGAATGTCAGTAAAGGATGTCAAGGACAATTTTCACAGACCAGAAAATAAAATAATATTGAAGTAGATAAATCATACACAAGTACTACAGAGTTAGCTGCCATTGTAACTGATCAGTAATGAAAGGAAATGTTGAGTTTGAGTTCTTCTGCTCTTTTGTGCAAATGACAACTGGCTATAAATTCTTGCCAAGTCAGTACTCATAGAACACATCTACAGTCTTACTCTCATTTCTAAGCCCAGAGACTGGGAAAGTATTCATCTGCATCTCTCCCGTGCAGTGGAATCTTTTTGGGATGGGTAGATTTGTTTTGGTCAATATACTGCCACACCATGAAGCTTCATTTTCAAACATCTAGAAGAGCCATATGTTAAAAAGGGAAGTGTTTTAAAATTCTTATGTGACCCTGTCATTTTATAGTCCAGTAAAGTTGGTCTAGAGATGGTCTGGAACTCTACCCAAAAGTCTACCATAAGGTAGCATCTAGAGACCTCAGGCATGTTTTGTTTTCACTACATGGTCCTACTCTGACTGCTGTTGCCTGATAGGGTTCCCACAGCATCTGATTTAATGTAATACTGGAAGCCACAATACTATAAAGGCTGGTCACAGAAGGAGACTCCCGGAAGTCGCTGGTTCAAGTATGTTTGTGCTCCTCAGTTCAGTCAGATTTGTCTAAAGTCTGACATTATAAATGGTTCTTTGGAACATTTTCTGTTTTATTTCTAAAATGTTTTTTTCTGATAGTAGGATTAGATGCTCACTTAAAAGGGCTTGGCTATAAGTGTGCACTCTTGTGGTTTCAGGAAAAGCAAATTCATTCTTTTAATAAACTTCTGGGGGTAAATTTGCAGAAGTATCGAAAATAATTTCACTTTCAAAGAGAATATTATACAGTATGTTTTAATCTAGGAAGAGTGAAGTAAGTGCAATTAAATTATAAAAATAATAAAATATCAGTATTAAAATAGTTTATTGTCAATGAATATTTAAAGACTCATGAAATCCTTGGAAATATTTTTTCTGAAAATTAATCCAAAGGGAGATTTTAATTATAATAATATTCAACTTGCTCAAAAATTAATGTGAGGATCAAAGTAAATTTTATTAAAGTATTTGTAAAATAATCATCATACCTATGAGTAAACAGTTTGACAATTTTAACTGTAAATTTAAAACCCTGGAGTATACCTATGCTAGCTTCGCTTACCCTCTAGCATTCTCTCGGCAATACTGATCTTGCTTTGAGATACAATAACTATACCTAAAATTGCAAAGAACAACATCCTAAGCCTATACTGGTTAATTAATAAAGGAATACCTCTCTCTTTCTTCTGTTCAAAACTATAGTCAAATTACTGCATTAAGGTTTTAGGTTTTCTTTGTTAAACAATGTTTGTGGGAGACCACTGTTTTGGACTAACCTCCTGCACTAAGCCCCAGTAATCCAGAATGGAGACACTTATGCTAAGTGTCATATAATCAACCTGACCTTTTAAATGGGCTGGTTTTCCAAAACAAGACAAAATAAAAACAAATGCTAAGTGTCATATAATCAACCTGACCTTTTAAATGGGCTGGTTTTCCAAAACAAGACAAAATAAAAACAAAATCAAGAGATTCTAGTCAACCTGGCTCAGATTAATAAGAAGGTCAGTTTTAACCCTATTTTAAAAAGTAACTTTGAAATGGTCAATCCATGCTGTGTTCCTGTTTCTGTTTTCTTTGATTCTTCTCTACTTATAAAACCAATTCTTGTGCTCAGCTCATCAGAACACTTACTCTGTTTTATAGAATGAGGTGTTGCCTGATTCTGGAATTGCAAATCAAAGCCAATTAGAACTTGAAACTTTTGTAATTTTGTTTTTTGACAAATTCTAGGGAAATTCCAAGATTATAAGGGCTAGAAACTATTTTAAAGGTGATCTATTCTAATGATTTCCAATTCTTATATTTGTCATGGTTTGACTTTAAGAGATAAAGAATACAATATTTACATTCATTGAGGAACTGCATGATCTTGTCCTCTACACCTTTTCTAAGGAGTAACCTAGACAACTAGAATCCATGACATTTCATATGAAAATAGATAAAAAGTCCACAAAAGTTGAATTCATTGGTTAAGATCCACTAAACTGTCATATTATGAATTATGACTTCTTAAAAAAACAAGAACCTCAAGTAAATTAGTAAACTTCATATACTTTCAAATGAATCCTTCACTCAGACCCCAATGTGAATACGCTAACCCTTTTCTCCCCAGTAAATCACCACTGCTAGCATTCTCACTGTCAAAACCTTATTCTTGTTTACTATTCAGACCATGCCATGCAGTTCTCTTTCTAATTAATTATTATGTGTTTATTTCACAATGGTGCCATTTTCTAGAGTGAGATAGAATTGAGTCTGCACAGTGGTATCATAAACAGAACATTCTACCTTTTAACATCAAGTTATATAGTATAAGAGTATACATGGGATTGCCACAATTCTGACAGGCACCTGATTCAGTCTGTAATGCAGTCCTTATCACTCCATCATTCCACATGTTCTTGCATGTTAAAGAATGTAGAAACAGCAGAGAAAAGCAAAGGGCAAATGTTATGGTACCTGTGATCTATACATTTAATTCTAATTCACTATATTATTAAAACATTTTACAGCCAGGTGTGGTGGCTCAAACCTGTAATCCCAGACTTCCAACTCAAAAAAACAAAAATTTACTTCTATTTACCACATTCATGAAAGTTTTCATCTTCTTTAGAAAGATTTTATTAGATCCCCAAACTAAAAGAGGTCTTCCTATCATGCATTCATATAATACCCTATAATTTTTCCTCTTAGCAATTACCACATTTTATAATTACATAATGGTATGATTGCATGATTAATGTCTGTCTTCTATGTTAGACTCTGAGTTGGATGATGGCAATTATTGACTTTATTTTGAGCACTATGGATAGCCTTAGCACTTATAGTGCTTGGCACATGGTAGAAAATCAATAGGTGTTTGTAGAATAAATACATTGAAGAATAAATTATCTTTCTTATGTCAGTTTCTGCTCATTGATAGCAAAACTTTTCACCCCAGAAATCAAGACAAACCTTTAGAGTTCTCAACACAACCTTCCAGGGAGTCAACTCCAATTAGAATGGTCAGATAGAATAAAACTTGTTTGACATCCTTGACCTTACTATTTATGTAGAGCATCACTCAAATTTCCCTCATAATAATAGTCACCTTGAGTGCCTAATAGAAATACACATCCCAATTTCCTTCCCTAGAAATTCAGATCCATTGAGTTTAAAGCAAGACCTGGATTTTTGTTTAAAAACAAATATTCCAAGTAATTTGTACCATTAGTGGAATTGGGAGACATTAATAGAGACATGCTTTACAAATTTGTCTAATCATAAGATTTGCTTGAAAATTTGATTAAAGGAAACAACAACAACAACAGCATCAAAAATCTCGTCACAGTTCCCAGGACTTCTAAGTGAGAACGTTCAGGAAAATTGGGAGTTTGGGTGTCCAGTAAACACCTTGTGATTCTGTTGGTAAATGTGAGAGACTTCATTACTTGTTACTTCACTGTAGATAACTTTAGATGCAGCTTTTAAGTGAACAAATTGTATTATAATTATTGCTATTATTATTATTATTATTGAGTTGGAGTCTTACTGTTGCTCAAACTGGAGTGCAGTGACAAAACACAGTCACAGCATCAACCTGCCAGCTCCGGCCATCCTTCTGCCTCAGTCTTCCAAATAGCCAGAACTACAGGCACGTGCTACCATACCTGGTTATTTTTTTATTTTATTTTATTTTATTGTGGAGATGAGGTCTTGCCAAGTTGCCGAGGTTGGTCTTGAACAAGTGGGCTCAGGCAATTCACTCGCCTTGACCTCCCAAAGTGCTGGAATTACAGGCTGAGCCATTGAACCTGGCCTAATTATTTTTATAGGAGGAAAAACATGAGTTGTGAATGAACACAATGAGTTGAATACATATATTATCTCAATTCCCTTCCTTAAACCCCATGAAAATGTAGCAGAGTCAGTTGAAAAAGCTACAAACTTAGAAGGGCAAGGAGAAAAAGAGAAGACATGGCAGATGAAAGCAAAAGTCAACATGATTTAAAAAGTGTATATATATGTATATAACATGACTAGTAAAAATGATTTGGATGTCAATTTTCATTCCTTTGCTAAGTACCTAAAGAAATAAAGCACAGGAATCAAGCTAATTTGAACCACATATTACCAGTAAATCTCATTCGCTAGCTGGAGGCTCAAGTGCCCCCAAAAGTGAGAAAGAAACGTAGATTTGAAAAGCAAACAAACAACAGGCCAACACCAACAACTAAAGAGAAATAGCTGCAAGTCTGTCAATGAAATAACTTCAACATTTCTAGTGTACCACCCCATCTTATCCTAACAAGACAACAGATTTACTGCCCAGAGAGTTTGATATCACCAGCTATATCTGAATGCAGGAGAGAGGCTCCTAACCAACACAGGTAGACTAAGCAACAGTTTCTTTCCAGGGAAGAATGAAAGAAAGGGAAAGAAGAAATAATGACCAGTCATACCATCTATGGGCCCACTGAACTAGCTCTGAAATCCCACATCTCAGATTTCTTGTACATCCAAAATCATTACATGTCTTTAACGCTTAATCTACTTTTCATTTTCTCTTTGGACTCCCAGAAGCACTCTCTATCAGGTTTATATTGCCATATATAATAGGTATGAGGTGCCACTACATACCTATTTAATTTTATGATGGTGTAAAAGTGCTATACTTCCAGTACACTCCTCAATTTATGAAGGGTTTACATCCTAATAAACCCATAGTATGTCAAAGATACTGTAAGTCAAAAATGCATGTTCATCAATAGGTGAATGGATAAATAAACCGTCTTACATCTTGCCAAAGAAATATTATTGTTCAGTGCTGAAAAGAAATAAACTGTCATGCCATAATGAGACATGAAGGAAACTTCTGGGCATATTTTTAAGTGAAAGTCAATCAGAAAAGGCCACAGACTCTATGATTCTAACTCTATGACATTCTGAAAAAGACAAAACTAGGGAGACAGTAAAAATATTACTGTTTGCCAGGGGTTGGAAGAAGGGAGGGATGAATAATCAGAGCACAGAGGATATCTATAGCAGTGAACATCCTCTTTGGGATCCTGTAATGGCGAATACAAGTCATTATCCACTTGTCCAAACCCAATGGAATGTACAACACCCAGAGTGAGTCACGATGTAAACTATGGACTGGCAGGGATAAGGACTTGTCAATGTAGGTTTGTTCATTGTAATATGTTACACTTTGGTGGGGATGTTTATGATGAGGGAGACTATGGTGTGTGGGGATGGGAGATAGGCAGGAGCTACGTACTTTCTGCTACATTCAGATCAGAACTTAAGCATCCTCTAAAAATGTGAAGTCTAAAAATCTCTGTAAACTATACCCACTGCTTACCAAATATTGAAGCAACCAGGTGACAATCTATACACATGCACCATATTCAAGTATTAAGTCCTCAAACTTAAATATAAATTAGTGCCTGAGAATCACAAGATATTCAAGAAGATTCTCTGATATGAAAATTAAATGTGAAAAGAAAGAGTAACCCAAAGTCATTGAAAAAGCAGAATTTGTTTAGAAACTCTAAATTTTATCCTCATGAAAATAAATATATTGCATTTCTGAAATAAGCACTAGCCATAATCAAAAGGCATTTTCTAATAATAAAAGTAATGTATTTGAAATTAAATATGATAGTAAAAGTTTGTTGAGAATTAATGGAATGTTTGGAAGAGAAAGTTAAAGAAATCTACCAATTTAGAACAACAAAAAATGGAAAATTGCAGAAAAATGTAATAAAAATGGATTATGGGAGATACCAATAAAATGGAAAACCCATAGGAAACCAACTCATCACTATGTTTTAGAGTATCCAAAATTGAAGACACCAAAGACTTCCAGAAACACACACATACAACACACACACACACACACACACACACACACACACACACACACATTAAGATGAGAATTGAACACCTTTCAATAGCAAAATTGGCAATATAAAAATTAATTTCAAATGTCCTTAGCAATTCAAGACAACCAAATATCCAGTAGAGATTTCTGCACACAGCCATATGGTTTAGAAACATTTTCAGCTGTACATTTAAAAAATAGCATAAGAAATAAAGTCATGATTTAGAATATGAAAGAAATCTAAGAGTAGGAATTCCAGAGTCAGTGCAATGGTACAACTGACCCATGTTCTTTCCACTTCTCTTCCATTGTTACATGGGAGAATTTGAAGGGCATGCTCTATCAAAATAAAGGCATAGGCAAAGAGAAACATGTGGATTACAAGAAATTGGATATTCAATGTATAAAGGAGGTTTAGACAACTGCAATGTCCAAGGAAGCAATCCCCTGAAGATTGCACTCACTTCAGATTATCTGACTACAAAAAGGTGATCCCTTTGACCACCCTCAGTTTCAACAATTTTCTAGAAAGACTCACACAGCTCACTAAAAGCCATTATGGTCATGATCAGATTTATTACAGGGATAAGATACACATTTAAATCAGCCAAAGCACACATATAGGGCAGGATCTGGCAGTGGTCCTGTACAGAATTTAGGATTATCCTGTCCTCATGGAGTCAGGGACTGTGTTGCTGCCTCTCAGCTATGATATGTGACAGCATACACGGAGTGTTGCCAGTCAGGATGACTCACCCAACTTCCAGTGTCCAGAGTTTTTACTGAGCCTTTGTTACAAAGGCATGATTAGTTGAATTATTGCCCAGGTGGTTGAACTGAGTCTTCAGATCTCCCCTCCCCAATGGGCCGATAACACAAGACCCAAAGCTTCAATTGTCTAAACACATATTGGCTCTTCTCGCGTGCCCAGTTTCCATCCTGAATCATCTTGTTAGGTTAGCCTAATTTAGATATGGTTCCACACCCAAGAATGGACAGCAGACACTTCTATCACTTTAAAATTCTGAGAGGTTAGACTCTCCCAGATGCTGGAACAAGAACCAGACCTCTTTTTTTGAGTCGGAATCTCACTCTGTTGCTCAGGCTGGAGTGCCATGGCACACTCGCAGCCACCGCAGTCCCCACCTTCTGGGTTCAGGTGATCCTTCCACCTCAGCCTTCCAAGTAGCTGGAACTACAGACACGCGCTACCACGGCCGGCTTATTTTTTTAATTTATTGTAGAGACAAGGTCTCATCAAGTTGCCCAGGCTGGTTACAAACCCCTGAGCTCAGGCAATTCTCTCGCCTCAACCTACCAAAGTGCCGACCTTTCTTTAGAAACCAAATCCCTTACTATATACAATACACAAGAGAAGAATGGTGATAGTAATTCCCAAGTTGATGCTTAGACAGCTTCTGAGCAGGAGGAGGTCAAGAGGGCAATTTGCTGGACAGAGGGGCTAGGACTTCAGAAGCAATAACATAGGGAAAGTAATCAGATTGCTTGATGTTTATCATTTATATTTTGAGATATATTTATGGTACAGATAGAGAGTGTGGGGAGAAATTTGTGATCACTATTAAGAAATATAAGCATAGTATATATTATTAGTTGTGGGAAAAGGATACAGTAATACAAGAAAAGTAATGTTACTAAAATGGAATATACCTCTAAAGAAGATGAAGTGCGAGACATGTGAGGAAGGATCCCTCTCAATCTCCTTTAGGGAGTAGTTATCAATAATGGCTAAAGCTGAAACACCACAAAATGGAGCCATAAACATATTATATGGAAAGATGAGGGGAATTCCAAACTGAAAAACAATTAAGAGTTTGAAGATTTTTGCGTTTAATTCTGGGAGTGGGAACTAGGAATGGAGACAGTTTTTTTTTTTTTTTTGTCTCTTAAATTGGAACAGCTGCAAATAAGTATGCCAGGTTGAGGACTGCATCACCACTGTTACAATTGTGGAGGGGTTTACCTTATCCTGTGCATTTCACTTCCATATACTCTGCTTCCTCTAAGTTGAAAAGGATGTCCACTGTAAATGGCGCACTTCAGGACAGCCAGCAGGCAATGAAATCAGCTGTCAATGGACAGAACTCAAATCATTCTCAAAAAAGATACCTGTACACGCATGTTTATTGCAACACTATTCACAATAGCAAAAACATGGAACCAACCATGTTCTGCCCATCGAAAGTAGACTGGATAAGAGAAAATGTGGTACATATACACAGTGGAATATCACATCCATAAAGAAGGACAAAATTATGAATTTCACAGCAACTTGGATGGATTTGTCACAGGAACTGTCACAGGAACTAAGAACTGAGTACCACACGTTCTCACTCATAAGCGAACCCTGAACAATTATCATAACACTACAAGAAAGGGATTGGCGGTAGTGGGAAACTGCAGGGATGGGGAGGGGGGAATAGGACACACTTCATCAAAAAGGGTAACTGATCTCAAACCAGGTGAAGTGGGGACCAAAGCGAGGCCTAAACTTTACCTGTACAGTGATCATTTGTATACCTGACCCTGAATTGTACCCCACATCTTTAAAATAAAAATAAATTAATTAATTGAAAAAGGAAAAGTCCTCATTGGCAGAGCATCCTGCTTTAGATTGGTTACTGATGCAGTCCTAGCTCCAAAGAATTGAGAGCTGATTCTTTCTTCCTGTGGGGGTCTTTGAAAACAGAATATAAATCCACTTAGATGGAGTTAAGGAAAATTAGCTTAATTAAATTCAATTAAGTTTTGCAAATTAGGCCAGAGAATTCTGAAAATGATACACTTAGTTCCTAGAGTTCTAGTATTTTGCTTCTAAAGATGAGGGGCCATTCTGGGGCAAACACTATTTTAATCTATTTTTCAAAATTTTATGAGACAATCGTTATCTATAATATCCACCAGGTATGGTGGAAAACAAAGATGTCAAAGATGCCTGGATTCTGCCTTTAGCAGCTTTGTAACTAAGGAAGAACAATTTTTTATTTTTATTTTTGAGTTGGCATCACACTCTGTTACCCAGCTGGAGTGCAGTGACACAATCACAGCTCACCCCAGCCTCCACCTCCTGGCTCAGGAAATCCTTGTGCCTCGGCCTCTGGTAGCTGGGACTGCAGGCATCTGCTGCCACACTTGGCTTATTTTAATTTTTTTACTTTTTACATTTTTGGTAGAGACGAGGACTTGTTATGTTGCCTAGGCTGTTCTCGAACTCCTGGACTCAAGCAATTCTTCAGCCCCAGCTTCCCAATGTACTGGGATTACAGACGTGAGTCACTGTGCCTGATCTAAGAGGAACAACATTTATAATTGTTAGAGCATGGTATGTATACTAGGAGTGACACAGAAGTGACTTCCATGTTGGGTGGATATCAGACAAAGCGTTATGTGAGAGAAAACAGTGGTCTGCTTTTCGTTCTTACTACCTTAAAACTGAGCTCTCTACAGACCCAAACAAGAAAGATTTTTTCTCCTTTATAAAATACATCTATATATATGTCTATACACACACACACACACATATATATATATATGCATGCCATTCTAGATAAATTATCTGATATCTGATCATTGTTCTTTCCTTGGACAAATAAAAACTTTTAAATAAGGATAGACCACCCTAGTGGGCATCACATTGGTTCAGTTTCTCTCTGGTTGACACAAGCATATTCTAAGCCAGAAACCCAAGAGTAGAAACAAATGCCTGTGTTCTTCTCAGAGTGGAGCACGCTGACCTGAAATCATGAACCTCAGAATCAAGACTGGAGAACATTCCAAGAAATGATAATATAGAGTTTTCTTAGAATGTTCCATCTGGATTTTTTTTTTAATTCTTGAGGAACAATTTACTCCATCGTCTCTAACCTACCCTTGCTCTTCAAATATATAATCTTTTTTTTTTTTAATTGGAGTCTCACTCTGTCGCCCAGACTGGAGTGCAGTGGCC
>NW_007247685.1:194790-205065 GCF_000164805.1 Carlito syrichta | reverse complement strand
TCTGCCTCAGCCTTCCAAGTAGCTGGAATTACAGGCATGGGCTACCACGCCTGGCTGATTTTTTGATTTAGTGTAGAGATGAGGTCTCGCTGCCCAGGCGGGTCTCGAACCCGCGGGCTCAGGCAATCCACTCACCTCAGCCTCCCAAAGGCGCAGGATTACAGGCTGAGCCACCGAGCCCGGCCAAATATCTAATCTTAACAAATTCTGCAAGACGTAATCCTCTTTTGTTTTTGACTTATCCAAAAATAAGATATGATTTGCTTAGTAGAGCTCTTGTGAGGATTAAAATCTGATACTGCATATAAAGATATGTGTCATCCATTCGATGGCATAACTGCTTCCTTGTTACCGTCTCTATTACACAATTCTGTTGGCTATGATCCTTGGTCTTGTTTTTTTTTAATGAATGATTTATATCTATTTTAATTAGATCTCCAATACATTTTAAGCTTTCTGAGAATGTGACCTTTGGAGGTTTTTTTTTTTTTTTAATGTTTCAGCACTTAGTACATTGCTGGGCATATAGTTTCTGCTCAGTAGTTGCTGAAGTTTAAAGTTTAAAAGGGGTCCTCACATGGGATCAGTGGCTTAAAAGTTTTATTTCAGCCAGGCTCGGTGGCTCAGCCTGTAATCCCACGCCTTTGGGAGGCTGAGGTGAGTGGATTGCCTGAGCCCGCGGGTTCGAGACTCGCCCGGGCAGCGAGACCTCATCTATACAATAATCAAAAATTCAGCCGGGCGTGGTAGCGTGCACCTGTAATTCCGGCTACTCGGAAGGCTGAGGCGGAAGGATCGCCGGAGCCCAGCGGGTCGAGGCTGAGGTGGCCGGGAGCGGCCACTGCACTCCAGTCTGGGCGACAGAGTGAGACTCCAACTCAGGAAAAAAAAAAAAAAAAAAAAGTTTTATTTCACAACCGTATTTCAGAGGTGGCATCAATTAGCCTTGCCTCTTACAAACTTACACAAAATCCTCTTGCTAAAAATAGTAAGCATTGGTGCTTGTCAGTCATTCACAGCTCACCTGGGTGGCTCTATTAATCTTTGCTAGCTTCTCTCCCATGTTTTAGGTTTCAGCTATCTGTTAGCTTGTCTGAGATGGTCTCGGCTCTTCTTGAAAGCCTGCTTCATGTTCCAACAGGCCAGGCTAGGCTTGCTTTCATGGTGTGGCAGGAGAGCAAGCAGAAATGAGCAAGGTTTCCTGAGGCCTAGCCTGGCTCAGAACTTGGATACTGGAACATCTGCTGCATTCAGTTAGCAAGAGAAAGTCAAGTCCTGTTGAAATGGAAGCTTCAGGTCTAAGGGGCAGAAGCTGCAAAGTCACGTGTGCAAAAGGCATGGGTACAAGAAGGGATAATTGGGACCATTTTCTTTGTCAATCTTTTAACCCAGCCCTGCCAATTATCTCCCGCGATTCGTTGTTTTGCTTGTTTTTTTAAAGGTATAATTGACATATAACAAACTTCTTAGAAAGTGTACAATTTTATAAGTCTAAACATATTAATATAAATAATCACACCACAATGAAGGTATGAATATATCCATTCCCTTCTAAAGTTTCTGTATGTTCCATCAGTTTCTCCCTCCTGTACACCTCCACTACTCACACCCATTTTGGGTAACCACTAACCTACTATCACTATGCATTAGTTAGCATTTTCTAGAATTTTCTATACATCTAATCATACGATGTATATTCATGTTTCTTTTGCTTATTTCACTTGGCACAGTTATTTAGAGACTCATCTTTAGGGGAGAAAGAATATCTTTTACTCATCAATCTTAGGTTCTTGTCTGAGGCCTCTATAACTGGAGACAGATTCATAAGAGAAAAACATAAACATTTACTTAATACGTTTCACATGACATAGAAGCCTTTATAAAGAAAGGAAGACCCAAAGAAACAGTAACTTGAGTAACAGTAACGTAAGCATTTGATTCTTTTGATTCTTCAGCAATACAAGTTTGAACTGTGTTAGCCCACTTATACACACTAATTTTTTTAATAACTACACTGAAAAATTTTTGGAGATTTGCAACTTTTTGAAAAATTTCCAGATAAATTGCACAGTCTAAGAATATCAAAAAAGGAAAATACAACATTTATGAAAAAATATGGGTGGATTCTAATGCATTTTATCATATGCTATTATAAAATATACAAAAATCTATTATAGAAAACTAAAATTTATCAAACATATGCCCCACACGTACAAACCATACACGGTACCATTCACAGTCAAGAGAAATATAAACAAATGTAATGATGCAATATTATATCATAACTGCATATAATTCACCATAAAACCTACCATACTACTGTGATAATTTTATAGCCACCTCCTCTTGCTCTTGTCGTGAGCACAAGTGTTGCAAGTATCTGCTTGAAACTGCTGTGTGACACTAATCATTGTCATATGAGCAGTTCGTCTCTCCAGTAAATTGCTTATTGTAGTTAAAAGTGATCTCTCACAATTCTTGCATGAATTTCACTGTGTTTAATGCCATACGGGGATCCTTGGATAACACCATGGGAGTCATACAGAGTCCCACTAGTGATGCTGAAAGCACTCCCAAGAAGCAAAATTATGACATTACAAGAAGAAGTTGAATTGCTTGATGAGTACCCTAGATTGAGGTCTGCAGCTGTGGTCACCACCATTTCAGACCAAAGATTCATCTTGTAAACAGATGATGTAAACTTAGGATATTAATAAATACACTACAGTACTGTCAATGTCTTTGCTCTTCTTGATGATTTTCTTACTAACTCTCTTTTCTACAGCTTACTTTATTGTAAGAATAAACTATATAATATAGCATGCAAAGCATGTGTTAATCAACTATCAGTAGGCTTGTGGTCAGCAGTAGGCTGTTAGGAATTTAGTTTAGGAATTTTAACCCTAATGTTTTTTAAGGGCAGATTGGATGAAGAGTGACTATCATGAAGAAACATGATAGAAAAAAGTGGGTTTGGTCTAAACATAATAAACTGGTACAAATTTAGTAAGGTCTGTTAAGATTCTTTTCTGTGACCCTTTACCTTCATAGATGAGGAGGCTTCGTTTTTCTGGGTACAGGGAGGGCACCTCTCACATGAAGGTCTTAGGAGATGCTTCAGGTGTGGGGAAGAGTTGAGCATATTATTTCTGCTTCTGTCCCTTTCCACAACATGCCAAGGTGCCACACTTGCTATAGTGTGCTCTGAATCTCATAACATGTTATTTTGTGCTTCATTGGTTCATTTGTTTCTACTTCTGAACATCGGTCCATTATGCTTCCATTTATTTATCCATTCACTTTTTGATGGAAACTGGGTTGTTAGCAGGTATTGTAAATCAATATAATGTTGCAACGAAGAACCTTGTCTATGGATGTAGGTTTTTACTTACCTTGTGTAAATAACGACGAGTAAAATGGATGGTTTCACATCTTTCACAATACTTGGTTAAGTCAATTCTTCAATTATAAACATTCTGATTGGTGTGTGTAGAGATTTAGTTTGTATCTGTTTAGTGATTAATAATGTAATCATCTTTTCATGTGCTTATTTGGTATCCGTATGAATTTTTTGAAGAGTGAGTTCAAAATTCTTGCTCAAAATTTAATATGTTTTTGTTTGTTTCATGTTTTCAAAGTGCTTCGAATATTCTACATACAAATATACTTTACCAACTCTGTGAATTGCAAATATTTTCCTTAGGTCTGTGACTTTACTTTTCATTTTCTTAGCAGTGTACTCTAATGAAGCAGCATACTAAATTTTATGACATATTATTAATTTATCTTATATATATTTGCAGTTTTAGTGCTTTATATAAGAAATTTTTGCCTAACTCAAACATAAAAAAATAATGTCTACTGTTATCTTTTAGAAATTTTAACAGTTATAAACTTTTCCTATGTGATGCAAGGTATGGATTAAAGTTCTTTTTGTATTTGCCTATGAATACCCAATTGGTCCACCATCAATTTAAAAAAGACTGTTCTATCTCTGCTGAATTGCCTTTGCACTTGTGTTGACAGACAATTACTGGATTCCTTAATCTATCCCACTGATCTAGTTGTCTATCTTGATGGGAGTATCACAGTCTTGATTACTCTAGCTTTGATAATAGGCATTGAAGTCAGCTTGTATAAGCCATTCGACTATGATCGCTTTCAAACTTATTTGAGATATTCTAAATTTATTTGAATTTCCATATGAATATTAGGATTAGATTGGGAAGTTCTATAAAAAATCTGATGGGTTTTGACTGAAATTGAATTGAATATGTATCAATTTGTGAATTGTTATTTTAACAATATGGAGTCTTCTGATCTATGAACATGAACTGTCTCTCCATTTATCTGTATCTTATTTAATTCCTCTAATCAGCACTTTGTAGTGTTCACATATTTCATCATATTTATCCATAAATGCTTTAAATATTTTATATTATTACAAACTCTACTTTTATTTCTGATTGTTCATTGCTAATGCATAAAAATACAATTTATTGTTTATTGATCTTGCAAACATGCTAAACTCACTTATTATTTCTAATTTTTTATAGATGTCAATTAATTGCATAGATGATCGTGTTGTCTATGAAAAAAGACACTGCTTTCCTTCCAATCTGAATGAGTTTTACTTATTTTGTTGTCTTAGTGCACTGACTAGAACTTCCAGTACAATATTAAATGAGAAATTAAGATTTCCTTATTTCTTATCTTAGAAGAATAACATTTAATCTCTTAACACCAAATATAAGTAGGGACCCCCCAAAAACCGGGATTATTATTTTTCATGGAGGGCTGGTACCCCTGTAAGATCCCCATCAGCATCAGTGTATCAGCTGGCGTTGTTGTGAGAGGCTGCTTAGACTTCAGTGAATTTTTTTTAAAGATTCTTTCAATGTATCTGCCCATTTCACAGTGTGTGATTTACAAGTGCACCTGCCCACACCGTGCTGACTGTTCAGCAGTTTGGTTTTTTTTTTTTTGCCCAAAATGGCATGAATCCTATATCCACCCTCCGTATTCACTCGCTCTAACTCTGAGCAACCTTTTTTTGTCGTTTACCTGTAAGAAAAAAAGTCTTCAAAGGGAAACATTTTTGATTCGGAAGAGGTAAGACAGAAAACAGCAGAAATTCTAAAAGGCAACAATTTTGAACAGCTTAAAAATTGTTTTGAGCAGTAAAATAAGCGTCTCAATAGGTGTACTGCATCAAATGGAGAGTACTTTGAAGGTG
Source organism: Carlito syrichta (assembly GCF_000164805.1). Lineage (NCBI taxonomy): Eukaryota > Metazoa > Chordata > Mammalia > Primates > Tarsiidae > Carlito > Carlito syrichta. Next base: position 199,829 of record NW_007247685.1, on the reverse strand, counting down.
ACAAGTATAAATATATAAGAATAAATATACAAAATCTTATTTTAAAATTTTTATTTTGGGGGTCCCTCTTTGTATGATGTTATTTGTAGGTTTTTAAAGAGGTATTCTTCATTAAGTTTATGACTGTTGCTCATGTGCTGAAGTTTATTTGTTTGTTTGTTTTTTTAAATCCAGGATAGATGTTCAATTTCATCATGTGTTCCCTTCTGCATCTACTTAGATCATTTTATAATTTTTTCTTTTTTAATCTGTTAACATAGTAAATTACATTGATAAATTTCAGCTGTTAATCCAGACTTGCATTTCCTGGGATAATATCTATTTGGCAATGATGCATTATCATTTTTACATTATTATTTTCACATTTGGTTAATAATTATTATATCTATGTTCATGGGAAGTATTGGTCTTTGGGTTTCTTTTCTTGCAATGCTTTTTTTTTCTGTTTTTGATGTCAGAGTAATGCTGTTATCATTAACTGATTAGAAAGATATCCCATATTTTTAAGATTTTGGAAGAGTTTATAGAATGAACGTATTTCTATCAGTTCTTAAAAGCAGGGTATTGAAAAATCCAATTATAGTTGTGGATATGTCTCTTTTTGTAGCTTTATCTATTTTGCTTCATGTGTTTTGAAACTCCATTGTCACTTGCATACATATTTACGATTGTCATATCCTCTTGTGGAATTGGTCCTTCTGGGCAGTGGAAACAGACAATAATCTTGGCTTTGTATGAGCTCCAAGAATTGTTCCCTTTAACCCTTCCAATTGATTTGTTCTTCAGTTTCAGGTAGATTTTGCCCACAACTGTGCAGATCAGTTCTCCACTGAAAGCCTTGAGACAGACTCTCTGCATATCGTGAGAGCGTTCTCTCTTTGTAGCTCTCTCCTTCGTTGTACTCTGCTCTATGAACTCTAACTGCGTTTGCCTTGGAATGCTCAGCTCTCTCAACTTTGCAAGATGAGACTCTGCCTGTGTTTTTTCTCGCTTTCCTAGGTCTGGAAGCTACAGCTGATTATTTAATTTTCTATATAGAATAAACTACACTAATTTGTGCTAAGGTCTGAAACTCCATGTGAAATTAGGCCTATACATTTTATTTTTTAAAATGTGAGCTGGGTGTAGTGGTTGATGCTTATAATTCTAATGCTTTGTGAGGTCAAGATGGAAGGATCACTAGAGGCCAGAAGTTTAAGACCAGCCTGGGCATTATAGTAAGACTCCTCTCTACAAAACATTAAGAAAAAAAATTAGCCTGGCATGGTAGTGTGTTCCTATATTCTTAACAATCAGGAGTATGCTGATTGTTTGAGGATAGGAGTGAAGGTTGCAGTGAACCAGTGTTGTACCACTTCACTCCAACCTGGGCTATAGGGTAAGATTCTGTCTCTACAAAAAGTAAAAATAAAAATGTGATATTATAACACTGTTGTAAATTAAGTGAGCAAAAAAATAAAGCTAGGGAGAAATAAAATAATAAACAACATAAGAAACATGTGAGTAGCATGTTGAATTATTCTGCCATTCCCATGTAAGGGAAATCATTTCTGCAAGCATGTTTTAAAATCTCACTACTCTTATAATTTGATGTCTCATCTCCTTCTTACACGAGAAGCAAGTATAAAAAAGCATGTTGTGAAAGATTGTTATAGATGCATGTGCTTTAAATAGAACCAGGCTAAAAAATATTTTGTTCTTGTTACTGTTTCTCAAAAAGTTTGGGGGTTCAGTTTAGTTCAGATTAACTTTCTACATATCGGGCACCTTTTCCAAACTCATACCAAAAAGGTTCAATGCCTTGGCATCCTCCTATTTCTTTCCTTTCTTTTCATAACCTCTTCCTTCTCACTTCCTATCTAACCATTCCCAGACCTTGTTCTTAACTTCCAACATCTAACCGATCTTTATAAGAAATCAATTTGTAGGGGCCAGGTTTCTGGGCTGGACTTTTTTCTCTGCAGATGTTTCCATTAAAATTTTACAATGTTCTGGTTTCTTTGACTCAGTAAATCCCCCTAATGTTTCTATTCTTAATATATCTCTACTTGTATCCCTCACCTCTTTTTATTCGCTGTAAAGACTCTTGATATTTGAAAAATTTGAACATTATACTGTTTCTTATTTCTGCCAAAGCAAATTTTAAAATAAGATATATCATTAAAGGTTTTGGATGGACAAATATGAACATTAATCCAAAATTAAATCAGTTATCTTCTTAAGATAGAATTTTGAGCTGTGAAACTTCAAAGGATAAGTTCTGCTTGATTCACTTTATAGGCCAAGAAAATTTTTAATAATGAAAATAATTAAATTTTCATAAATATAATTTCTTATATACTGAAATGATAGAAGTAAGTTCTTTATCAGAAATGTGTTCTATATTTGGTTCTTAATCATGATGCCTGTGAACCACCATCACAGGAAAGAAATTGATCTTAAGGTCTTCAAACAAATATAGACAAGAAACCGGTGTGGGATACATGCCTCTCTGCTACTGTGTGTATTATATTATAGACATTCATTATATATTAAGTTATGGATTTAATTCAATATATTTCTCATCAGAAAGAAATATTTCATCCAAATATTTGAACTCACTTCTTTCTTAGTGACAACGAAATAAGTGCAACCATGAGTCACAGATAGACAAATATCACAACTTAACTTTTGGTTATGAGAGTGAGATGAAAACAGTAATATATCTACCATCATTTGATCAAGTCTGGAAAATGTTACTTCTATTCTAGAGAGAAGGCAAGCAAACTTTGAAGAAATAATATGGTGAAAAGGATAATGATAGTGTTTCTGGGGAAAAAAATAAGTATATTTGCTCTGAACAAAAATAATATTGCTGAAAATATGCTTGGGGCCCTGGTTCTCCCATTGCTAGAGCTCCTTTGGGGACATTTTATGGTATTTTCTATAAGTACAAGATTGTGGATATTTAGTTTTGTTTCTATTATGCCTTTCCTATCATTAAGTAGGGTAACTAGCACATCTTATAAGAAACTGGAAAAAAACAATATAGACAACAAAAAAATTGCATGGCATTCATCAAATTGCTTATGTTAGAAAGAAAGAATGTCTTAGCCTAGTCAAATCCCTACATCAATACATCAACATAAGAGTACTGAAAAGATGATTTCAAGAATGTGCCACATACAGATAACATGGTGCATTGTTGCATTGCTATGTAAATATTAACAGTACCAGAATGCTAATCCCTGGATGGAGGAGTGACTGCTCTAAATTCTCATACCTCTTGTGCCACTGTCCTACATGGTCCAGTGGCTCCAGCCCATTGGCAACCTGGAGATGGCATTCTGAAGAGAAAGCAAAATCTCACTTTTGCCCAAAGTGCTCTCCCTTCCTTGAAGGTCAGGGTGTCTTGTGCTGTTACATCCAGTGGTGGGTCAGTAGATGGCAGTATGTCTGAATCTTGTATGTATGGTAGGGGAAAGCTTTTTAGCATTTTCCAAGAAAACGAAGGTTTTGAAAGCCGTGAGGCAGCATGGGGCCTAGTGCATGGGCCAGGAGACCTGATCTTCATTTCTGGCTTTATTCCTGAATAAATTTACTTGAATAAATGGACACCAGCCACTTAACTTTTGTGTTCCTTGCTTTCTTGAACTTGAAATTAGACAAAATACTCTGCCTCTTCCCATCTCCCTCACAAGGACACTGTGAGTTTAATCAGACTCCAGACTCATTTCCGTTCTTTGAAGAAAAGACTCCTTATGAATTTGCTATGCTATTTATAATGCCAGTGGCAAAACTGATCTGGGTTGTTCTTCTGGGACTTGAAGTAAATAAACACAGAGGCAATTGGCAAGAAGGAGCTTCTGTATTTCCGTGCCATAAAATGCTGGTGTATTTTGGTTTTAAGGAGCAGTACTGAATCTCAGGATGTAAAATAATTCTTGCTACTTGGAATTAAAATAACTTCCTCAATACCATGGAACTTGACAATCATGGAAGGAAGCCAATCACCTCCTGGCAACTTCCCAATTTAAATATCAACTATTCATTGCAGGTACAGATTCAGTCAGATACAATACTTTTCTCTTTTGCTTGCTATTAAACATGAGAATTTTCACTTCAGCATTTCACTCTGAAGCTGGTACTCTGATAAATGTAACATGAAATTGTAATGTAGGAAATAACACTGAGTGGTTGAAAGACGATCCTCTCTCCTAATGTGACCTGTCTGGAGGTACCACTTCCTCTTGAAGTTAGAACCCTCAACTGAAAGATGTTTTTCAACTGCGTGGCACCAAAATGGGTCATGACAAGATCATGTTGGGGCAAAACAAACCATGACATCTCACCTGCCAAATTGGCTGTGGTTGCTTTCATAGCTACACTTCTCTTCAGGAGTCTTGCAACTTTGAGGCTGGCAACATGGAAAGGGATAAGGTCAATAATACTATTTCTGGATAGGTAGACTTTGGATAGGGAGGTGTACGGTGTGTCTAATACAGACTTCTATCTCATCTAGTTTTTCTGGAAGCAAAAATAGTTCTGTGATAGCCAGAAACCCACCTGCCATAATATAAGAATCTTCAGCAAACTAAGTGAATGCTGTGACTTGAACATGTGCAATATCATATTTCTAAATAACAGTCATTTAGCATATAGGCAGATATTTGAGGTAGATTCTTGGTGTGCAATCAGTTGAAGAATCTGTTCTAACATAAAAATCCACTCTCCAAATGTTTAGTAAGCAACTAGGCTTTTTGGAAATCTCTTGTGCAATAAACAGATTCAAGACAAGTGATATTTGTGGGGTGTCATTGTATTTGTAAGACATGCTCTTTAGTTGGATGATGATTGGCTTGCTGCTTTGAATGTCGGGGGTTAAAATGTTAATTTAAATATGCATACGCATCAAAATATGTTCAAGAGAATGTCACATCAACCTCAACCTCAAAGTACCAATTATGGTGTTTGGGTTTCACATTTGACACTATTCTGACTAAACTAATATCCCCAGTTCAGAATTTCTAAAAATGTCTCAGATCTCAGTTTCATCATGC